>NC_142737.1:31283439-31478439 GCF_051943395.1 Hippocampus bargibanti | reverse complement strand
GGCGTTCAACCACCTCTGCCGAGCCTTTTCCAACCCCCCAGTCCTTCGTCATCCCGACCCGGATCCGGTCGAGGTTGACACATCCGAGTCCGGAGTGGGGGCCGTCCTGTCCCAGCGCTCCCCTACTGACCATGCGCCTTCTTATCCCGCCGGCTCAGCCCCGCAGAAGCCAACTATGACGTAGGCAACCGGGAACTGTTGGCGGTCGTCCTGGCGCTGCAAGAATGGAGACACTGGCTTGAGGGGGCCAAACACCCCTTCACCGTCTACACCGATCACAAGAACCTGGCTGCCGGTCGGACAAAGGAGACTCAACTCTCGGCAGGCCCGATGGTCACTATTCCTCACAAGGTTTAACTTTTCGGCCCGGTCTACACCGTGCGGGAGATACTGGACTCCAGGCGCATGCGCAGGGGAGTGCAGTACCTGGTCGATTGGGAGGGCTATGGGCCAGAGGAACGTCAGTGCGTTCCCCGTTCCTGGATCCTCGACCCATTTCTCACCCGGGCATTCCTTTCGGCTCACCCCTCCAAACCAGGTGGGCCGCCAAGAGGCCTCCGTTGAGTGGGGGGCACTGCCACTCGAAGCACATACATACGCATGCTTGTGCTCGTCCATGGGTGTTGGAGCCATAGAAAATGACTGTTTGCGCATATTATAAATATTGGTGATTCATTCTGAATGCTCACGTGTAAATAATATGACTGGTGGTGTGTGTTTCACCTTGATGTGGGTGACAGCCTCCTGTGCTTGCATCATGCGGACGTACTTTGTGGGTGTCTTAACCGAGAGCAGCTGAGTATAGCCCAAGTAGTTTGCTGCAAAGATTATTCCATCAATAAGGTCGTCTGGGTCACATGGGCCTGGGACTGAACAGTTAGAAAGAAGAAACAAATAAACCATGGCGTCAATCAGAAAAATTAAAAGGATGTACATAAAATTTAGACACTTCTGTATCTTTAATTTAATTAGCGTAATTAATTAATTAATTAATTAATTAGTGTAATTTCCGGACTATAAGCCGCGACTTTTGTCACAAGCTTTCAACCCTGCGATTTATGCAATGATACGGCCAATGTATGCATTTTTTTCTAACGGCCGCCATGGGGTGCTCCAGCACTAAAGGTAAGAGTGAGACATGGCGAATATAAAACGCAAGTTCATGTAACTATGGTAACTACGCCTGTGAATCATGCATTTAAAGTGGCCCTCCGAGTTGAATCGGAGGCTTGGATAAGCAGCGGCGAGAACTCGTTTACCAAAACTTGCCCTATGTGAAGAGCAACTTTTGCTATTTCTTCCGTGTCTCAGTGACTTGGTATGTTTTTATACCCAGACCTGTTAGTACTACTGTAATGCATGTTGTGTTGCTGCCGCATAACAGGCACTGTTTCGAAACAAAATTTACAGGACAACCGATGCCTCTGGACAAGTTTGTCCAAAATGTGTAAAATCGCTTCAAATGACTTCTACTGAGCTTATTTTACAAAGATTTCACCGCGTATCGCTATATTTTACGTTTTAAGACTCGCGCTGAATATTCAGGAAGTCTTGTTTTCGAGTTGATGACGATCCCCACGTGACGTCACGTTTGGAATGCCTCTGACCGAGAAAGCGACACACAATGCATTTTGCGGTATTTGTTTTGGTCTGAAAACTT
This sequence comes from Hippocampus bargibanti, assembly GCF_051943395.1. Taxonomy (NCBI): domain Eukaryota; kingdom Metazoa; phylum Chordata; class Actinopteri; order Syngnathiformes; family Syngnathidae; genus Hippocampus; species Hippocampus bargibanti. Next base: position 31,476,779 of record NC_142737.1, on the reverse strand, counting down.
CGTGTTGATCCGTGTTGATGGCGAAATTTGAAGTAAAACAAATATCGCGATGGTGAATCGTTGTGTGTTGCACCAAGACAACTATTTGATATTCGCTCACACAGATTCCCAGCAGACAAATCAGCCCATTTCCAACGGAGCTTTGGTGCCATCTTCTGCATTTTCTGGGTGCTACATTACTGTCATTGACGGCTCGAATTGATATGGGAGGACTCCTTTAATCGATTGCAAACATTTATTCTTTCCTCTTCAGAACTATTTGAATCATATTCACAACTGGATGAGTAACAAGAAAGCATCTTCTCAAAATCTGAAGCCATTGTTTTGATTCTCGAGCAAGGCAAGACGTCTTGGCGTGACGTCACGAACAAGGGTGGGGGGGACCTTCTGAAACTGGCCACTTCCGGGTTCAATTTTGAAGTAGTTTTTGGACACTTGGACACAGCCTGCGTGTTTTGGGTATTTTTGATAATATAAAACGTTTTTCTGTCAGTAAGGAAACAAAAAAGTGGTGTCAGTTGTCCTTTGAGGTATATTAAAACTTTGAAAACATTTTCTGTGTCCCGTCTTTCTTTCTCTAAACATGCGGTTCATAGTCGGGTGCGGTTTATGTATGTACAGAATGGTTTCTGTTGAGTGTGCGTGTGTCACCTGCGAAACGAACTAATCATGTGATACAACAGTTTGTCCTTTAAAACCGTACTGGGTGAGGTTTATAATCACGTGCACTCTTAGTCCGGAAATTACGGTTGTTTTATTTTTTCCATCCATCCATCCATCCATCCATCCATCCATCCATCCATCCATCTATCCATCCATCCATCCATCAATCCATCCATCCATACATACATACATACATACATACATACATAAATCCATCCATTATCTACTGCTTATCCGAGGCCCGGTCGCAAGGGCAGCAGCTCGGGGTACCCAGTGTTTTGGGAGTAATTGGAGAATGTGCTGGAGAGTATTTCTGCTGGGGACTCCTTGTTCGGCCGGGAGACTTCAATGCTTACGTGGACAATGACAGTGAAACCAGGAAGCACGTGATTGGGAGTGATCAGAATTTGAGAGTTGTTTTCATATTAGACTTCTGTTCTCATCACGGATTGTCCATAACCAACATCTTGTTCAAACAAACGGATGTCCGCATGTCCATACTAGCACAAGACACCCTTGACCGAGAGATTCATTGATTGTCTTTGTGGTTGTATCGTTGAATTCTCTTCAGCATGTTTTGGACACTTGGGTGAAGAGAGGAGAGGAGCTGTCAAGTGATCGCCAACATGGTTGTGAGCAGGTTTTGATACTAGTGAAACATATCGGTCTTAAGTGTTTTTTCTTTTGCTTACTCATAGTAAGGCTATATTTGATCTTATCAAATACAAATGTACTCCGATCAAAATCAGAAAGCCTTATATGGTCCCATCATGGGTAAATTTGCAATCTACAGCAGGAAATTTTTAAGGACTGAGGGTAGGTTGAAATGATAAACAAAAGAAAATAAAGTATGGCCTGTACAAAAAAAAACAATTATCAGATTTCAGTGTCCAAGTGCACAAAAATCTTTCAGAAGAAAAGAAGTATACGTAGTTCAAAGTATAAAATATACAGAATAAAAGAATATATGTAACTGTATTTACCCTACATAAGGTGGCTGTGCTATTTACAATGTATGAGTCTTTTTTTCACGTGTTTATTGAGAACACTCATTCAGAGTGTCCATGAAGCAGCCCAGGACAGAAATGGCCCTCTCCACCAGGCGCACCAATCTTTTTCTGTCCTGGGTGGTGATGCTGCCTGACCAGCAGATAATTTCATAGTGGATGGCTGAAGCGACCACATAGTCGTGGAAGGTCTTGAGGAGTGACCCCTGAACTCCAAAAGACCTCAGTTTCCTGTGTAGGAAGAGGCGACTCTGTCCCCTTTTAATCAGGGCATCCGTGTTTGTAGACCAGTCAAGTTTATTGTTGGGAAGAACACCCATGTACTTGTAGGAGGTCACCCTTTCTATGTCCTGGATGTTCATCGGTGGAGGTGAGGACTGTTTCCTGCAGAAATTCACAACCAACTATTTGGTTTTCCCGGTGTTGATCTGGAGGTGATTCTGCTGGCACCAGTCCACAAAGTCCTTTGTCAGTCCCCTGTACTCCCAATCGTCTCCCTCTATAATGAGGCCGACATCCCAGAGTCATCAGAGAACCTCTTAAGGTGGCAGGTTGGAGTATTGTAGTTAAGTCCGATGTATTGAGGGTGAACAGGAATGGAGCCAGAACAGTCCACTGCGGTGCCACAGTGCTGCCGAGCAGTCTGTCTGACTCACAGTTCTTTGCCCACACATACTGCGGCCACACATAAACACACACACACACACACACACACACACACACACACACACACACACACACACACACACACACACACACACACACACACACACACACACACGCACACACACACGCACACACGCACACACACACGCACACACACACACACACCACACACACACACACACACACACACACACACACACACACACACACACACACACACACACACACGCACACGCACACACACTCACACACACAGTGCCTGTTTTACTCATTTACATTAATGCTACATCAAATTATGTTAGATAAGGCTCACCTTCAACACATATTGGTAAGGATGCAAGACCTCTTCTGGACTATTGACATAGATTGGAGACAACATTACATGTTTGACAGGACAATCAAGTAACGGTATGGTACTGGGGAACATTTGCGGAAAAAGTTGAGTATACGTTTTTGTTGTAGGGAGACGATTCACAGCTGCCATCTTTTGGAATAAGCCTGCTCTCTGCGTCACCACCAATGAGAGAGATTGAGCCAGAATCAGGGCACTTGCAAAGGAAGGACAGGGAAAAAGCAGTGGACATTTAACACCAGTGGACATTTAACACATTTCAATTCTGTTTTTTCTTCCTGAAATGTCAAAACTTGCATGTAAATAAATCGATAGTTGACAATCCCTTTGTTTTTTTTTCGGTAAATTTGTATTGGAGTCACCACGGAAATATAAAAATCGTGAAGCTGGAACCATACACCCCCACCGACTCCCCAATAATTTGTTTCTATTTGGATGTGTGAATAAAGTTAAATGTGTGTTGTGGATGTTTCCTCAGGAACCAAGCATGGCCTTCTCTGCTGGCCTAAAATATATGAATCACAGACTAATGTTTATTATATTTTGTCATTTTCCCCTTAAATTGCAGGACCTACAAAATATTTGTAGTCACGTTCCAAACGAGGCAGAGAGCGAGCCGTCTCGTCTGAACGAAATGAATAGCTGGATGCCCAAAGCAACCGAGACAGTAGATCCGTGTAGATTGTTTAATAAATAACTAAATGGGCTGGTTCCAAACGTGGACCAGGAGAAATACAAAAATAAAGGTAACCAAAGTGCATGTAGGGGGGCAAGGGGAAAACCGACATGTGTACCACACGAACGGGTAATAAAAATAGTAAGCACATGAAAGTGCAACAATCCCGAGTAGTAGAGATTACTAACAGGGAGACGGGGGGTCTCGGACCGGGTACCTCCAGATACTCAGCATCAGGAATCTGACATGGGCACTGGCAGTAGCGAGACAACTTAATACACTGGCAAATACTACCAAATGTGTCCCGTTTAAATTCCCAGTGACACAATAAGGTGATTGGCAGCAGGTGGTTCAAACGGGGAGGCGTGACCTTGCTGCCAATCCGAATGTGACAAGGACTACATTACTAAAAGTTCAATACAGCGTTAGAAAACTTCTACTCTCTTTTTTCACAGGAAAAAAAAATATTTCTATCTTATTTGGTTCTGGGTATATTGGCTGTTCAAATCAGCTGGTTTAAAAAAAAAAAAAAAAATTCTGCTTTGAAGCAAATTCAAGTAAAACAGTGATCGAGTGACACCTCAAACATCTGGATAATTATATGAGACAAAAAAAAAAACTTTTGATGACAAAACTACTTTGACTTAGATTTATAACATAAAAATCTGAACCAGTAACTCATAACAAAAATAATCAATTTACACGTGTATGCATGTGTTAGGGCCATCTCTATACGAACACATTTTAAACATCTTTTATTTCCTTCCACTTTTTTTCCTCTTGGTTTTTCCCTTCAAGGGTCACCAAATGTCAGCGTCCTCCATGTAACCCAGTTTTGTGAATCCTCGTCTATCACACCAGCTACCTTCATGTCCTCTTTGACAACATCCATAAACCACCTCTTTGGTAGTTACTACAACTCTGCCCCTCTCCCTTGTTCTTAAAAATGGGCACCAGGACACTCCGTCTCCTTTCTTCAGGCATCTGCTCAACAGCTAAGATTTTGTTGAACAACCCAGTCAGGAACACCACTGCCACGTCTCCTCGAAACTTTCATACCTCGATTGGTAAACCATCAGGCCCGATTGCTTTTTCCACCCTTCATACCCTTCAGCGCCCTACTCATTTCCTCCTTGCTAATGTTTGCTACGCATTGGTCCACAACAGTCACATCTTCTACACTTTGTTCCTTCTCATTTTCCTCATTCATAAATTCTTCAAAGTACTCTTTCCATTTTGCCATCACACTACCGGCACCTGTTAATACATTGCCATCTTTATCCTTCATCACCCTAACCTGCTGCAGGTCCTTCCCAGCATTGTCTCTCTGTCTTTCCAGCCTGTAAAGATCAGTCTCGCCTTCCTTGCAATCCAGCGGAGCAAACAAGTAATCATAGGCCTCTTGTTTGGCTTTCGCCACCTTTACTTTAATCGTGCGCTGCATGTCCTTTTACTGCTGTCCACTCTCTTCCGTCCTCTCAGTGTCCTCCTTCTTCTTTGCTAACCTCTTTCTCTGTATACACTCCTGTACCTCCCGATTCCACCTCGAAGTCTCCTTATCTACCTTTCTTCCACTCGATAACACCAAGTACTTTCTGACCTGTCTCTCTGATTACATTCACTGTAGTTTGCCAGTCAACTGGAAGGACCTCTTGTCCACCCAGTGCTTGCCTTAACTAATTCCTAAAAGTCATGCAACACTTCCTTTTTAAATTTCCTGCATGTTGTCCTCAGTTCTGCCTTTGATTTCTTCACTTACAGTTCATACAGCCGTTGTGAGACCGAACAACCGAGCATGAGACCAGGAAATTGATGTCACAATCAAAGGATGGCTCCATCTGGCTTTGGATGGTGAAAAGAGGACATGGAGAGTACATTGATATGATGGATAGAAAATTGCAGTTCAAGAATAACAAGGCATTCCGGTTTGAACTAGTGTTCACTGTTAAATAAAGCAAAGTGCAGTTTTCCAGTGCATGTACAGTTATGTGTGAGGTACACAAATTATGACAATAAAATATTTTTAAAACAATTGTTTTTGCCTTTTTTATTAAGGGGGAAATATGGCTCATGAAAGAAATGGTTCAGTTAAGGTTAAATTAAGGCTGACATCAGGAGCCTGTTCTGGCCCGGCGTCGGGCCGAAGTCGGGCCAGATCTGGCCCGTTCCTTCGCCTAGCTGGGGGGTAGGAAACTAACAGATGCGGGCCGGATGCGTCCCACATTGCGGTTGCCGGACCCGGGCCACTTCTGGACCGTGATTCATTGCCGAGTCAGGGCCGTGATCGAGTGTAGGAACAATAATCAGGGTAGATTGGATCCCTGATTGACAATAATTTAAATTTCCATAAGTATAGTTTTTGCCGTTTACTCAAATGTGCTCGGCAGCACTGTGGCACCGCAGTGGACTGTTCTGGCTCCATTCCTGTTCACCCTCAATACATCGGACTTAACTACAATACTCCAACCTGCCACCTTAAGAGGTTCTCTGATGACTCTGGGATGTCGGCCTCATTACAGAGGGAGACGATCGGGAGTACAGGGGACTGACAGAGGACTTTGTTGACTGGTGCCAGCAGAATCACCTCCAGATCAACACCGGGAAAACCAAAGAGTTGGTTGTGGATTTCTGCATGAAACAGTCCTCACCTTGTGATATCATGAGAGGCTGGCTCTCAGCGGGACAGGACAAGAAGTGCAATGGACGACAGGTTTGGATACAAACAAAGGTTATAATCAAAGGTTTCAGGGGGGGATTCACAAGCAACAAAGGTTTGAATAGTGTCTCTTCCAATACTTAAGTCAAAATAAAGTCTCTTCTGAGGTAAAACTGAAGACGGAGTTCTTTTCCAAGAGTTTCTAGGCCTCACCCCTCTTGACGTCCTCCTCATGTAGCCTAGCCACCTTAGCAAGGTCCAAATCCAGTGTCCTGTCGTGTGGTCCCAACTGGCAATGAGTTCCACGCAGCAATCAACTTCTTCACAGAGCACAGCAATCGACCTCGTCTTTCCCCAAGCTCCACACTCAGAGGCTCTCTGCCTTAAGAGCCTTGCCTGCCAATCCCGCCCTGATCAGCTGCAGGTGTGTGGTTTTAATTGCTGCCTTCCACCAGATGGGGCCAAGACTCTCTCTGGGTGGAGCCATCTTAGGGGGATGTATTTGCCCTCCAGGACACAGCCTCTCGTGACATCACACATTCCCCCCCTTGAGACTGACGTCCTCGGCGGGGTGAAGGATGCGAAACAGGCCAGGAAGGCGTCCCGTCAGCAGAGGGCATCCGCATTGCCTTGGCGCTTGCCAACCCTGTGGACAACAGAAAAGTTAAAGGCCTGTAGACTCAAGAACCACCTGGTTACTCTGCTGTTGGTCTCCTTGTTCCGGGCCATCCATTGGAGAGGAGCATGATCAGAGACCACTGTGAAACGTCTTCCCAGGAGATAGAAGCGCAATGACTCCAGCGCCCATGTGATGGCAAGGCACTCCTTCTCTACTGTGGAATAGTTCTTTTCCCTGGGCAACAGCTTCCTGCTAAGGTACAGGATGGGATGTTCCTCTCCTCCATGTACTTGCGAGAGTACAGCTCCCAGACCAACTTCTGATGCATCCGCTTGCACCATGAAGTCCTTGCTGAAGTCTGGTGCCACCAGGATCGGACTGGAAAACAGTGCCTGTTTTAGATTGGCGAAGGCCATTTCGGCCTCTGGGCTCCATTTCACCAATCGGGAGTGTTTTTTGGTCGTCAATTCTGTCATGGGGGCTGCTATAGTAGCAAAGTCAGTGATAAAGCGTCTATGGTAGCCAGCCATGCCTAAGAACGACCTCACCTGTTTCTTGGTAAGGGGTTGGGGCCAATCTTGTATAGCCCGTAGTTTTGCTTCTTGAGGCTTCACAAGCCCCCGTCCTATAGTGTAGCCCAGGTAGTTGGTCCCGCCAAATGCCAACCTGCACATTTTCGGGTTTGCTGTGAGACCTGCTTTTCTGAGGGAGTCAATCACAGCTTGCACTCGGGGTAAGTGACTCTCCCAGTCAGGACTCTGTATGACAACATCATCCAAGTATGCTGCTGCGTACCTCTTGTGTGGGGTGAGAATCCGATCCATTAGGCGCTGAAACGTGGCGGGTGCTCCATGGAGACCAAACGGGAACTTGGTGTATTGGTAGAGTCCCTCAGGTGTGGCGAAGGCTGTCTTCTCTTTTGATGTCGGGGTCAGGGGCACCTGCCAATATCCCTTCGTGAGGTCGAGAGTGGTGATGAAGCGTGCCTGTCCCAGGGAGTCAATGAGATCGTCAACACGAGGCATTGGATAAGCATCAAATTCGGACACCTCATTCAACTTCTGATAGTCATTACAGAATCATATTGACCCGTCTGGCTTGGGGACCAACACGATCGGACTCGCCCATGCACTTTGGGACTCCTCGATTACTCCAAGTTCCAGCATCTTCCTGATCTCCTCCTGTATAGCTGTCTTACGGGCCTCTGGCACACGGTATGGACGCTGGTGTACTGTTTTTCCAGGCATGGTGCGTATCTCGTGTTGCACCACGTCTGTGTGTCCAGGTATGGAGGAGAAGACGTCTTGGTTACGCTCAACCAATTCGAGGGTCATCTGGCGTTGGTGTGGGGACAAATTTGGACCCGTCTGGACGTCTTCTCTGGCCGGTTCCTTTGCCTAGCTGGGGGGTAGGAAACTAAACAGCGCCTCTCTGGCATGCCACTTCTTTAGGAGGTTAATGTGATAAATCTGCTCAGGTTTCCTCTTACCAGGTTGCCTCACCTTGTAGTTTACCTCCCCCACGCGTTTGATGACCTCAAAGGGCCCCTGCCAGGATGCCAGGAACTTGCACTCCACGGTTGGCACCAAGACCAGCACTCTGTCCCCTGGCTTGAACTCTCGAGGCTGGGCAGGTCTATTGTAGGAGGCTTGCTGCTGTCGTTGGGCCGCTTCCATGTGTTCTCGCACTATCGAATAAATGGCCCTCATCCTTTCCCGCATGTCCCCCATATGCTCGATGAGGGTACGTTGTCGGCACGGCTGCTCTTCCCAAGCCTCTTTGGCGATATCCAGCAATCCCCGGGGTCTGTAAGAGTACAACAACTCAAAGGGTGAGAAACCGGTAGAAGACTGTGGTACCTCCCTCACGGCAAACAGCAAGTACGGGAGCAGTTGATCCCAGTTTCGGCCATCTTCTTTGATAACTTTCCTCATCATGGCCTTGAGTGTCTTGTTGAATCGTTCTACCAATCCATCTGTCTGTGGGTGGTAGATGGAGGTTCTCAGTTGCTTGACCTTGAGCAGGGCACACAGGTCCTTCATGACCCTAGACATAAAGTGGCTTCCTTGGTCTGTCAGTATCTCCTTAAGCATTCCCACCCTGCTGGCGAGAGCAAACAGTTCCTTTGCGATCTGCTTTGTGGTAGCCATTCTGAGGGGAACAGCTTCTGAGAACCGAGTGGCATAATCCATCAAAACCAAAATATACTGGTGTCCCCTAGCACTTTTTGGTAGAGGTCCGACTATGTCCAGCCCAAGCCTCTGAAAAGGGGTCTCAATGATGGGTAAGGGAATAAGCGGGTTTCTGTATGTGGTCTTGGGCGCCAGCTGTTGGCACTCGGGGCAAGAACGACAATAGTTCTCCACATCCTTGTGCACCCCTGGCCAGAAGAACCATTGCAAGATTCTCTCTTTAGTCTTTTCGACCCCTAGGTGTCCCCCTAGCAGGTGTGTGTGTGCCAAGTCCAGTACTGTAGCTCGGTGTGGTTGTGGTACAAGAAGTTGTTCACGTACTTCATCATTTTGCTTCGTCACCTGGTATAATAGCCCCCGATCAACCGCAAAATGGGGGTATGTGGGGATTGTCCTTTCCCCCAGTACTACACCCTCTAAAACCTGCACATTCTTCATGGCGTTGGCAAGGGTAGGATCCTGTAACTGGGCTGTACCATACAGGCCTGTTAGAGGAGGCAGCTTCTGAGTCCCTGGGTTCTCATCACTACTGGAAGCCGGGAGATTTTCTGGGGCTGGAGTTTCCTCGGCGGTCTCTGGGCCAGACTCCGTCTCCGGTGGTGCATCTGCTGTCCCTAGGAGAGCACAGGCTGGGGAGAGTGAATCAGAAGGGTAGGCTTGGGTATTCACTACACGCGTCTTACCTCTCCTCTTCCGAGGTAATCGGGCCAGTCTTTCCTGTGTTTCTCTCCACAGTGGGTGAAAGGCCGGGCAGTCGCGTCCAATCAGGAGGGGGACAGGGAGAGAGTCAACCACACCGGCTACCGTGCGGATGATTCCCCTGGTTGTGGTCACGGTGAGTTCAGTAGTGTGGTACTCTCTGGTGTCTCCGTGGACGCAGGAGACTGGAAGGGTTTTCTCTGGAGATAACCTGGTTGGATCGACCAGCGTTTGGCGCACCAAGGTGACCAGCCTTCCGGAGTCCAGCAGGGCTTCAACATCCTGTTGATTCACTGTCACCGGACAGGTGGGGGGCCTTGTTAGTGAGCTGTCACTCCCCCCCAGGAGGGAGGCATAATGAGCAGGGTGGGCACTGGAAGAGTCAACGGACGGTTCATTGGCTCTCCTTTGCTCCTCCAGGAGAGCCAAATTGGCCTGATATTGGGCTTCCTGACTTGCAAGCAGGGTTTTCAAAATGTCCTCCATTTTTCTTTTTTTTTTTTGTAATTGAGGATATTTTCAATTTAGAAAAACCATAACACAAACCATCAATGTCCATGCACTTACTAACGCTTGTCCAGTGCCCGCATCCTCCACCATATGTGATATCATGAGAGGCTGGCTCTCAGCGGGACAGGACAAGAAGTGCAATGGACGACAGGTTTGGATACAAACAAAGTTTTTAAACAAAGGTTTCAGGGGGAATTCACAAGCAACAAAGGTTTGAATAGTGTCTATTTCAATACTTAAGTCAAAATAAAGTCTCTTCTGAGGTAAAACTGAAGACGGAGTTCTTTTCCAAGAGTCTCTAGGCCTCACCCCTCTTGACGTCCTCCTCATGTAGCCTAGCCACCTTAGCAAGGTCCAAATCCAGTGTCCTGTCGTGTGGTCCCAACTGGCAATGAGTTTCCACGCAGCAATCAACTTCTTCACAGAGCACAGCAATCGAGCTTGTCTTCCCCCAAGCTCCACACTCAGAGGCTCTCTGCCTTAAGAGCCTTGCCTGCCAATCCCGCCCTGATCAGCTGCAGGTGTGTGGTTTTAATTGCTGCCTTCCACCAGATGGGGCCAAGACTCTCTCTGGGTGGAGCCATCTTAGGGGGATGTATTTGCCCTCCAGGACACAGCCTCTCGTGACGTCACAACCTCCACCGATGAACATCCAGGACATAGAGAGGGTGACCTCCGACAAGTACATGCGTGTTCTTCCCAACAACAAACTTGACTGGTCTACAAACACAGTGCCCTAATCAAAAAGGGACAGAGTCGCTTCTTCCTACTCCGGAAACTGAGGTCTTCTGTGGTTCAGGGGTCACTCCTAAAGACTTTCGTCAACTCTGTGGTCGCTTCAGCCATCCACTACAGAAATATCTGCTGGTCATGCAGCATCGCCACCCAGGACATAAAAAGTCTGCCGCGCCTGGTCGAGAGGGCCATTTCTGTCCTGGGCTGCTCGCTGGACTATCTGGAGGAGATGGGCAACAGACGGACGCTATGTGGGTTTCTCGGTGGGTTATTATTTTATTTTGATGTATCCATTCTCTGTGTGGTGTATGTTAAAGTCCAAGAAAGCGATGGATTGGTTTGTTTCCTCTTCGTGGGTAAATTTGATGGTGCGTGGTGTCTATGGAGTTGAGATGATCCGTAAACTTTTGTGTATGTCCTGTTTTGATTTTTTTCCAGAATGTCGTCCACATATCATTTCCGTAATGCTGGTTTGCATGTTTCCGGGACCGTTGAAAGAGCTTTCAGTTCCAGGTCCTTCATGAGAGAGAGAGAGTGGGTCCCCCATGCCAAACCCTTCTTTTTGTTGGTATATGGTGTTTCTGAATTGGAAATATGTGGATGTGGCAATGAACTGGAGTAGCTGGGTTATATCATGTACTGTTAGATTTGTGTGTTTTTTTATAATAATAATAATAATAATGGTAATTGAACACTTAACACTTTTATAATAATAATAATAATAATAATAATAATAATAATAATAATTGGATTGGATTGGATTTGCCTTTATTAGTCTCACAGTGGAGAAATTTGCATTATAATAATAATAATACATACATACATACCACTCCTTTGCAAATTTTTTGAACTTCTCATTGGCGAATTGTGGACCATTATCAGAAAACACTTGGTTTGCAATCCCGTTTCTAGCAAATGTGGCCTTCATGCATGTTATCACTGCTTCTGCTGTTGTAGCTTGCAGTCTGCAAACCTCTGGATACAAGGAGTAGTATTCTGTGACCAAAATATAATCTTTACCTTGACACGAAAACAGGTCAGCACCCACCTTCTGGTATGGTCTTTCTGGTGCTTGGTGTGGGTGTAGTGGTTCTGCCGGTTGATTTGCTTGATATGTGAGGCAAATTGTCATCTCGACACTTGATCTGTGATGTCTTGATTCATTCTAGGCCAGAACATCAGTTGTCGTGCACTTTTCTTGCACTTTTCAATTCCAAGATGTCCTTCATGGACAATTCTGTTTCACTTCGGGCCATCCATTTTTGATGATTTGTTTCAATTGTTTCAGTGTCTCATCCTTGTTTGTCTCCATCCGTATAATCTCCATCTTTGCATCTGCAACTGGCAATGCACTTGTGATCATGTGTACGTAAACTTTGACTTCTTCATCCAGTTTAGCCTCCGAGTGCTCTTTCGGGTCAACAGCTCTGGATAGCGTGTCAGCTGTATACATCAGTTTTCCAGGGGTGTATGCAACCTTCAGTGAGTAACGTTGCAGCCTGATCACCATTCGCTGTATACAAAGTGGACAGTCATTTAGTGGCTTTTGAATCAGTCATTTAGTGGCTTGTGATCAGTCTCCACGCTGATTTCCTGTCCTGACACAAATTGATGAAATCTCTCACAGGCATACGTAATGCTGAGCAGTTCTTTTTCAATCTGTGCATAACGTGTTTCCGGATCCGTCATCGAACGTGATGCATATGCTACGGGTTTCCAGTCTTCATGTTTTTGTAGAAGTACTGCACCAAGCCCACTCTGTGATGCATCCGATGATATTTTGATTGGTTTTTCTGGATCATAGAATTTCAGTACTGGTTCCTCTGTGAGCAGCTTCCTCAGTTCATTCCATGCCTTTTCATGCTCATGATTCCATTGCCATTCTATCTTCTTCTCAGTTAGTTGTCTCAGTGGGGCCATCTTTTCTGACAGGTTGGGTATGAATTTTCCCATGAAAGTGATCATCCCATTAAACCGTTGCACATCTTTTTTGCATTGTGGCCTTGGCATGTTTTCTATAGCAGACACTTTTCGTGGGTCTGGTCTGATACCTTCACTGCTTAAGATATCTCCCACAAATGTCAATTCTGTTGTACCTAGCTGACATTTCTCTTTATTCAGCTTCAGGTTTTCTTGTTGCTTCTAGCACAGCTTTCAGTCTCTCGTCATGTTGAGCTCTGGTGGCACCCCAAATGATGATGTAATCCATCGAGGTATCAACTCCTTCCAAGTGCTCATATATCATGTTGATTGTTTTGTGATAAACTTCAGGAGCTGAAGCAATTCCAAAAGGTAGTCTTAGGAATCTGTATCTTCCAAACGGAGTGTTGAAAGTACATAGTTTGGAACTTGGCTCATCCAGCTTCATTTGCCAAAATCCTGAAGAAGCATCTAGCTTGCTGAAATACTTTGCCTTTGAAAACTGTGCCATAATCTCTTCACGAGTAGGTAGCTTGAAGTGTTCTCTCTTGATGGCTCTGTTTAGATCTCTGGGATCCAGGCATATTCTGAGTTTTCCGTTCTTTTTCTCTACGACAACGAGGGAACTCACCCAGTCAGTCGGCTCATCAATTTTCTTTATCACATGCTTGTTCTCCATGTTGTCCAATTCTGTTTTTAGCTGCTTTTGAAGAGCAAATGGGACTTTCCTGCATGGATGTATCACTGGTGGCACACTCTTGTCCACTCTGATTGTGTGTTCTCCTGGTAGGCAGCCTAACCCTTGAAACAAGTCTTTGTACTGCTCCATCAGTTCATCATATACTGTCTCTTTTTGTCTATCCACGACAAAAACTCTCTTCACTAGGTGTAGTCTCTCACATGCCGACAATCCTAGTAGACCCTGCACATCCCTTGGAACTATGATGAAAGATAGCGTATGTAATTGGCCTTTATGTGTCACATTCACAATTGCATTTTCCTTTGGTATGACTGCATCCGCATAAGCTGTTACTTTCATGTTTGCTTTATGTATTTTTGGTCTCGGTCTGATCTTCATGAAATCAGTCTCTGAAATGACATTCACATTGTCAGTATCCAATTTGAATTTTAGATGAATGTTGTTCACTTTCAGTGTAGTGATCCAATCTCTTTCTTCTCTTTCATCTTTTACAGCATTCACATGAAGTTCCTCCACATCATAATGATCATCTACTGCAGCTACCTTGCCTTTGATTTCTTGGTTCCTGCAGCAACGAGCATAGTGATTTGCTTTGTCACAGTTTTTACATATTTTCCCATATGCTGGACATTGCTTTGGGGGATGTTGCGTCCCACGAGAACAACATTTTTGTTTGAATATCCTATTTTTGTTGTGTTGTCTCACACTTGCTTTTATCTCAGCAGTCTTGTTTTTGTTGAATCTGTGTGCATTTCTTTCCACTGCATCCACGTTGCAGCTAGCATCATTTAGCAACTCTTTAGCCTGTGACTTAACAGTCTCAGCGGCTCTACACAGTGCTAAGGCTTTTTCCAGGTCCAGATCTGATTCTCTGAGTAGCCTTTCTCTCAGTTTATTGTCTGTAATGCCACACACTATTCTGTCTTTGATCAGTGATTCTGTTAATCCACCGAACTCACATGTCTTTGATATGTTTCTCAGCTCATTTGCATATTGGTCAATAGTTTCTCCAACTGTCTGTACACATGTGAAGAATCTGTGCCTTTCAAACGTCACATTGCGTTTCGGAATGCAGTAAGCTTCAAACTTTTCCATTATTTTTGAAAGCTTCATCTTGTCATCCTCAGCATCAAATGTGAACTTATTGTAGACCTCTAGAGCTTCCACTCCCACAACGTGCAAAAACATGGATGCTTTCATCTTTGAATGGCTTCCATCAGCTCCAATTGCAGACAAATACAGTTCAAAACGTTGCTTAAATCTCTTCCAATTTTCAGCCATGTTACCTGTTAGCTGCAGAGCTGTGGGTGGACGTAAAGCTTCCATTTCTGCCGTTTCCTGCCGTGGGTTGTGCTCAATGTCTTTCCTCCGTGGAATCTTCCGTTCCAAGTCCTTTATCGTCCTTTTGTTTTCCAGACCAATTCTGACACCATGTGTTACTTTGTGTAAGAGGGTTCGGTAAATGATACAACTTCTGGATAGAGTTGAGGTTCTTTATTAGGACAGCTGTGTTGGTTGGAGGGAGAAGGCAATTGACATGTGTGGCTCTCGTAGGCTCTCATCAGACCGACCTGCAGCAGCGCGCATGCTCCTTTGATCTAAAGCCAGGCATCACTAGTAGAACATGCAAATACGATTTGCTCATATCATTACAATATGAACATTTCATCTTTCTGTACTTTTATAATGGCAATTTCTGTAGCAAGCTGCTTTGAGTTCTCGGCGTGTTGGTCCGTGACTCCCAGTCACGGTTTTATTATTTCTGAGAGTGCTTTTGAGAGGGTGTACCTGGCTTGTGTATTTTTGGCGTGCCGTAAATCCTGGGGACGATGTTTGCTGTAGGTACCAGGTGGTTGTATGACTGTTTATTTATTTTATTTTTGTTAATTAGGGGTTTTAGTAGTGCTCTAAGTTTATTTTTCTTTTCTTCTGTTGGGTGTTTCTTTAACATTTCATAGGCGTTGTCCTGTAATAACTGTTGCATCTGTTTTTGTATTTGTCCGTGTCCATAATCATTGTTCTTCTGCCTTTTGCTGCTGGGAGGATTGTGATGTCTTTATTTTTTGATAGTGTTATCATGGCTCATGCTTCCTCTTTAGTAATATTACTGGGTGGCGGTTTGGGCGTTTTTTAATATGCCTGCTATTTTGTTGCGTAGTGCTGCTTTTTTTCCTGGGTTCTGTATTTTCTCACATGATAATTCTGTTGATACAATGAATTTGTCATGTTGTAGCAGTTGAGGAACGAGAATACACGACTGACTGGAGTACGTCTTTATTCCAAATGCTAACAAGACCAACAAAAAATCGAGTAAAATATTCTCAACATGAGCACGCCCCCGCTGTGCACCTGCTGGGTGAGATGTCTGGTCCTAGTGCCCCCCCGCACCCCCTGAAGACCCAGAAGGAAAATAAAGGTGACATTTTCGCGGGGTGCTTGACCAGCCTGCCACAACGACTATGCAGTCCTTTGTTCAGTGGTGCAGGTGAAGCTATTCGGGCAGGTGACCGCGGTGAGACCTGAGTGGGGGAACGACACTCAACCCTGGCATGCCGCGGTGAGGCTGGCGGTTTCGGAGGGCGTCCGCGACGTGAGACCAAAAAGTCCTCGCCTGCAACTTAATGAGTTGGTTTGAGTCTGTCTAATGAAATGCCCTCCCTTCGCCCACCCATATTGAGCACAAAACTCTTCTCAATGCGTTCGAGCACTTTAAACGGTCCATTGTACGGCGGCTGAAGGGGAGAGCGGTGGGCATCGTGATGCACGAAGACAAACCGGGCTGACCTAAGAGCAGACGGAACAAATACTTTGCGGAGACAATCACAATGAATATGAAATAGGCGGATGATAGAATGCTAACATCACTCTGTCGAAAACACTATACACTATACTTATACAACATCACATGCATCGGTAGTCAAAGCTACTTGTGCGGTTGAGATCAGGTGGACCAGAAGAGTTACACTCGCGAGAGCGTCCTTGGCTCGTTGAAAGGACTGTACTCGTTGCAGAGGCCACTCGACGGTGTCATTAGCCTTCTTTTTTCTCAAGGTACCGTAGAGGGGTTGTAGGAGGTCGGCTGCATGAGGAAGAAACTGGTTGTAAAAAATAATCATGCCCAAAAACTCCTACAGAGCCTTAACTGTGGTCGGGCGGGTAAGGGGATGGAAATCGATCTCAGACAGACCAAATTGGCACTTCACAGGGTTAACGATGAGGCCGTGCGAATCAAGACGCATGCAGAGAAATTCAAAGAGGACAAATGTGTTATTACCGCAATTTTTGTCACATCCTCTGCCTATCACCTGGTGATAACCGCAAACTAAAATATCACAGCGTCGGCCAAGCACGCGGAAAAGTCTTGGATGTGAGGAACGGGATAACGGTCATGTGTGGTTATATTGTTTAACCGACGAAAATCACCGCACTCGTCGCCAAGAACTGTCACTTTTGGGCACCATGTGTAATGGTGAAGCCCATGGGCTGTTGGAACGCCTCACGATGCCCAAGCGCTCCATCGTTGCGAACTCCCCTTTCACCGTTGCCAATTTACCCGCGCCGAGGCGACGAGCGTGGGCAAAAACTGGCAGGCCAACCGTGGGAATGAAATGGTCTACCCCGTGTTTAGCATTGGCATTGTAAAAGGCGGGAGTGGTTAGCGACGGATAATCGGTCAGCAGACGTTCATAAACGTTACCGGACGTTAAATAATTCGCTTGCGTCAACGGCCTGAACCCTCCAGCCTCACACACAAAAATGCCAAACGAGATGGTGTCAATCAAACGACGGTTAGCAATGTCCACAAGTAGTCCATGAGCACATAAAAAATCTACGCCGATTATCGGAACTGTGATCGAGGCTACGATAAAGTTCCACTTGGATTCCCGTCCGTGGAAGCACCCAGTCACCGACCTGGAGCCAAAGTTGCCGATGGGCGAGCCGTTAGCCGCGCACAGGGGAGGCCCGCATCCACCTGCCGTCTTGTCCGCGGCTGTGAGCATCAGCAGGCTGACTTGTGATCCGCTGTCCACAAGGAAACGTCTTCCAGATGAGGAGTCCGTAATGAAAAGCTGCTCGCTTTGGTTCCCGGTGTCCGCGGCCGTTATTTGGCGCTGGCGCTGGACTTTCCCAGAGGCTCGTGCAGGGGAGTACGCAGCGTCGAGGCTTGGCGCTAAACCGCTGGTGGAAAACACAGATGGCCTTCCTGCGCCGCTTCTGCGATCTCACTTCGGCCACTACGGTCGGATCGATGCTCGATGCCACTTCGTCAAGGGATTCGGCCGTAACCCTTTGCACGGCGAACCGCCGGGTTGCCGGAAGCAGCCGATCTTTTTCCGCCAAACCTCAGTAGGCGCCGGTGGTTGGCACGTTGAGTTAGCTAGCATGGCGTGTACTGAGGGTGGTAGCTGGCGTAGGAATATGTGCGGGAAAAGGAATCCGCCATCATCCGAATTTAACAGCGACAGCATTTTGTCCCTGAGATCCACTGCTATTCCGTCGCCGAGTCCGGGAAGGGAAAGGAGTCTGTCTGCTCTCTCAGAGGCCAATAGTGTGAACCATCTGAGTAGCAGTTGTTTGAGCGCGTCGTACTTCCCGCATTGTGGAGGCGCGCGCAGAAGTTGCATCATGTGATGTTTTGTAGGTTGGTCGAGGGACGCCACGACCATGTAATATTTTGGCTCGTCTGTCGTGATGCCTCGTAGTTGGAAAAGCGCTTCCGCATGCTGGAACCACAAAGCCGGGTCGCTGTGCCACAACTCGGGCAGATTCGCGGTGTAGGCGGCAGCTGCATGGCCGTAGAAGACACCTCCTCGTCTGTTGCCATGAACATTTCCAACGTCACCAGTGCAGCAGTTGAGGAACGAGAAGACATGACTGACTGGAGTACGTCTTTATTCCAAAATGCAGTAAAATATTCTCAACACGAACACGCCCCCGCTGTGCATCTGCTGGGTGAGATGCCTGGTCCTAGTGCTCACCACAATGTGGTATTTTCTTGGGGGTGACTGCGTAGTTGAGTCATTTTGATAGTATGCTGCGTTCTGCCTGTTTGAGGTTATGGCGTGACATGTTGTGTATCCATTTATCATTCTTCATTCATTTTGTTTTGTGCGATGAGTTTGTCTAATTTCCGTATGTGTTGGCTTTTGGTAGCGGTGAATTCCTGTTCGTGTATGTTGTGTTGTTAATGTGTCCTTGTCCAGGGGGAACCGGAGTTCAAATGGCTCCGTTTGCCACTGTAGATCGCTGCTGATGTTGTTGAGTTTATTTGCTGTGCATCGTATTTGTTCTTTGATCAGAGTCAGCTGCACCTTTTTGATGATCCGTTCCGCGTTCCTGGTTGGGATTGGATTTTTAATCCTGAGACTGGCTGGTACAACTTCTTGGTCTCGGCAGCGCAGGTTGAATCTCAGGTGGTTTCGATAACAAGCCCATTTGCTTGACAGCTTTTCCAGGAGGCGAAACTCCTTGACGCATGTCTCTCCAAAACGTTCACGTAATCGTTGTATTAAGTTCATCCTGTCTACTTGATATCTAATATAGATAATAACAGATTCTTTTCTTCCAGACAGTGTTTTTTAAGTGTTCAATTACCTTACATGTTTCGGCAAGTACTTCCACCTTCGTCAGAGTGTCACGGATGTTGTTGTGACGCGCCTTTTTCAGCTGATGTTACTATGAGGGCGTGACCTACCTGTCAGATCTGATAGGCAAGTCACGCCCCCCCCCCCCCCCGCTTCTGCTCGTCCCTCCAGGAAACTGTGCCCCAAGCGGCATTCAAACCCTCCTCTTCCGTGGGATCAAGGGTGGGGGGCTTCCCCACTTTGCGGATTTTCAAGTATCGTGGGGGGTTCTGGTCCCCATTAACCGCGATAAACTGGGGTGGATTACTGTAAACCATCCAAGCCCGGATAAATACAGAGGGTTGTGCATCATTTTTTGCCTAAACAAATATGCAAATCAAACCTCTGAATCCCATACCGGATCGGTCAAAGTCCGGGTGAACAACGACCGCCATTGGCACTGTTGACCTTCAGGATGCCGGTGGAAAAAAAAAAATACTCACAAAACAGGGTTAGATGGATGACACTGATTTACTGTGGCGACCCCTGGAGGGAAAAGCCGAAAGGAAAAGAAGAAGAAGAGATATACATATACAGTAAAGTCTCGTTATATCGATATTCTCTGGAGTTGGAAAAAAAGTCGATATAACCGGACTATCGACATATCCGATCCTGCGCCGAACTGCATTAACAAAAGCCGCCAAAAGAGGGCAGCCAAGAGCCATATAAGAAACGGAGCTGGCCATGAGCTCCATTTTGTGCCTCTTTTTTTTGGGTGAGAGATGTTCCCCCAATGTTGCCTCAAAATGGCACATATAATTCTTTAATGATTGCAAACATGTATGCTTTTATCTTCAGAACTACAGTGTATTTAAATCATATTCATAATTGGATGTGTAACAAGAAAGCATATTATCTGAATCTGAAGCCATTGTTTGGATTCACAAGCAATGCAAGAAGTCTTGGCGTGAAGTCATTTTTATTGGTGTTTTGCATTTAAATAAAAAGTGACATCGGTTGTCCTTTAATACACAGTATGGAATGTTAATAATTTTCAAAATCATCACGCTTCAGCAGACAAAACAAGAAACGTTGCAAAAAACGATTGCATTCATATACAGTACAGTGGGCATGTACATAACACAACAGGGAAACACTTACATCTTACTGTATTATGTATACAATTAAAAAAAGTCATCAATCTTCTTCTGCTTCCCATTTTTACCTTATAACACAAACACTTCAATCTCGTCTGCTACACACGAGCTAGCGTCTGAAAATGAAAATGGCTCTGCTACACGGGTGCTGGTCACGTAACAAACTCACGTGACCAAGTCGACCAATGGCTCGACCAAGTCACGTGACCAAGTCGACCAATGGCGCGACCGATGGCGTGTCACGTAACCAAGTCACGTGACCAAGTCGACCAATGGCGCGACCGATGGCGTGTCACGTAACCAAGACACGTGACCAAGTCGACCAATGGCGCAACCGATGTATCGATATAAACAGCAAAATGGCCGGCGGGGGTTGAAAAGGAGCACCGTAATAACCGGATTATCGTAATAACAGTGTATCGTACTAAGCGGTACTATCGATATAACCGATATCGATATAACGAGACTTTACTGTATATTTTCCCATTGTTGGATGATTAAAGGCTTGCATGACAGTGTCTCCTCCTGCATGAAAGTCTGCGCTGACCAGCTGGCTCCGGTCTTCACACAAGTTTTCAACAGATCGCTGGAGCATGTGAAGTCCCATCTTGCTTCAAACAGTTTACCATCGTCCCAGTTCCAAAGGAACCAGCATCATCGGGATTAAAAGACTGTGGACATGTTGCTCTGACATCAGTGGTCATGAAGTCCTTTGAACGCCACCTGAAGAACATCACCGGACCTCTCCTGGACCCTTTTCAGTTTGCCTAACAGGAAACAGGTCTTTGGAGGATGCAGTCAATATTTGCTGCACCACATCCTCGAGCACCTCGACAACACAGGAACCTAAGCAAGGATGCGTCCTCTCTCCATTGCTATTCCTCTCTACACAAATGACTGCATCTGAACGCACCTAGCTGTCAAATACATAAAGTTCGCAAACGACACCACAGTCATCAGTCTCATCAAAGACGGCGAGTCTGCGTACTGACTACAAAATATTTTCCGAGATGGCAGCGCGTGAATACGCAGCGGCTTTTCTCTCTCCCGGCAAATTGGTGTTTTCGTGTTGATTATGTCCCACTCGTGTACATGTTCGTCTCCGTCTGCCTTGCTACACCCGAGGCGTACCTACTCCCGTGAGGTTCTGCTCGACATCGGCTGTTGCTTTTTTAAAACCAAAACCAGCTGAAACAGAAGTGCTACGCAAGTAGAAGTACACCCACAAGGTGGGTGGACTTCAGGAGAGTGCACGCCCAGCATGCTCTACTAACCATCGATGGTGTTGCAGTGGACAGAGTGAACAGCACCAAGTTCCTGCCGCCACAACACGGCATCACTGGCCAAGAGACAGACTGGCAAAAGAGTTGGAGCACTGACCCCCATCATGACCTCCTTCTACCGCGGTACCATCGAGAGCATCCTGACCAGCTGTATCACTGTGTGGTACGGCGCCTGCATCGTGTCCTGCCGTAAGACTCTGCAGCGCATCGTGAGGACAGCTGAGAAGATCATCGGTGTCTCTCTGCCCCCCTTCAGGACATTTACAACACCCGCCTCACCCGCACAGCCATCAGGATCGCTGGCGATCCCACCCGCCCCTCCCACAGGCTCTTCAGCCTGCTGCCATCGGGTAGGAGACTGCGGAGTCTCCTGGCCACGACCAGCAGGCTCAAGGACATTTTCTGCCACCAGGCAATCAGGAGACTCAACTCCCTCCCAGCCCTGTTTGTTGTTTGTTTTTGCATTACTGCATTACGTCACTTTACATACGTCACTACCTCACTTTACATACGACACTACCTCACTTTACATTCAGAAATTACATGTATTGTCTGTTGTCAATTGTATGTCTCTTTTAGCCGCATTATACGTGCCTTGCACGCTGGGTTTGAGAAGACAATTTCATCTGCGCTGTATGTCATGCATATTAGCATATTTGCAATAAAGCTGACTTTGACTTTGCCTACAAGTGGAGCAGCTGGAGCTCTGCTCACAACCTAGACCTGAACATGCTCAAGACGGTCGAGATGATCGTGGACTTCAGGAAACATCCCTCACCACAGCTGCCCCTCACACTATCCAACTGCCTCGTGTCAACCGTTGAGACCTTGAAGTTCCTGGGAATCACAGTCTCCCAGGACATGAAGTTGGAGGTCAACACCAACTCCATTCTGAGAAAGACCCAACAGAGGATGTATTTCCTGAGGATGCTAAAGAAGCATGGCCTGCCACAGGAGGTGCTGCGACACTTCTACATGGCTGTCATTGAATCCATCCTGTGTTCTTCGATCACCTCTTGGTTCTGGGCCAACACAAAAATGAAATCCGACTTCAACGGACAGTTAGGATGGTGGAAACAATCATTGGCACCACCCTTCCCACTCTTGAGGACTTGCACACTCCAAGAATCCAAACAGGGGCGTGGAAAATCCTACTGGACCCTCCGCACCCTGCCCACCACCTTTTCCAGCTACTTCCCTCAGGCAGGCGCTACCGATCCATGCACACTAAATCCATCAGACATTGAAAGAGCTCATTCCCCTAAGCCAGGGGTCGGGAACCTATGGCTCGCGAGCCATATATGGCTCTTTTGATGATTGCATATGGCTCGCCGATAAATATTACATATTATAATACATATTGTCGTTTTTTTCGTCGTTCATTTCCCGTTGGGGCTGCAGTTAGCGGAAAGCGCAATTTTGATTGGATGACACTGACCTAGAATGGCCGAAAGCGCCATGTTGATTGGATGATAGTGGCCGTCATGTTGAAACAGGTAAACGCCCCTTTAAATGAGCCCAACTAGTGCACTTCAGCGTGAATGCACCGGAGCA
The DNA here is from genome assembly GCF_051943395.1 of Hippocampus bargibanti. Classification (NCBI taxonomy): domain Eukaryota; kingdom Metazoa; phylum Chordata; class Actinopteri; order Syngnathiformes; family Syngnathidae; genus Hippocampus; species Hippocampus bargibanti. Next base: position 31,453,826 of record NC_142737.1, on the reverse strand, counting down.
TTAGAGAAGAGAAAATGTTCTGATTCTAATTTGCAATGAAACAATACCATCGATGAAACAGTCGAATGTCAGTGACATTTTAACAAGCCCAATGTTAACGTTAGCATCGACATACTTCTGCGAGAAGTAGATTGCAGATAGCAAGTGTGGAAGCTTATGAGCCGTGTGCAGGCTAGCTAGCAGTAACTTCGCCTCTGGACCGGCAAATTGAATTTAATTCTGATCGTTTTCCTGGATTTTTACCAAACACAAGGAACGGAAAACCATCCATGTTAACGGTGAGTACTATCACAAAGTTATTTTAAATAATGCATTCTGATATTTTGTTGAAAAGTGGCCGCGCATGCGTTTGTATGTGTGCGCGCGCACGCGAGCGTTTGTATGTGCGCGCGTGTGGCTCTCGCTGAAAAACATTTCTAAATATTTTACTTTTATGGCTCTCTTAGTCAAAAAGGTTCCCGACCCCTGCCCTAAGCCGTTAACTCTCTCAACAGTAACCCAAATAGAACTGTATAATACCTAAATTTTTCTTATGATGATTGTTGTGCAGTGTGTTCTACCGGAGACAAATTCCTTGTGTGTTCTTCATACTGTACTTGGCAAAAAAGATGATTCTGATTGTGGTTTAAAAAGCCTATGATATCAGGGGTGCTCACACTTTTTTCAGCATGGGAGCTACCTTTGAAATGACCAAGTCAAAATAATCTACCCTACATTTAGAATGGTTTGCGGTCTTAATCCATCTTTTGATGACTCAATTTAATATGATGGAGTGTATTTTTTAGATTTATTTTTTTGGGGGGAGGAGTATCAGAATAAAAGACGAACACGCATATCCTTTGACATTAATGGACAACCGACACCTCCGGACAAGTTGCGTCCATAATTTGTAAAATCACTTCAAATGACTTCTACTGAGCGCATTTTACAAAGATTCCACCGCATATAGCTACATTTTATGTTTCAAGACTGACACTGAATATTCAGGAAGTCTTGTTTTTGAATTGATGACGTTGCCTGATGTGACGTCACATTTGAAACATCCCTGACCGAGAAAGCGACACACAATGCATTTTGGGAACTTTTTTTCGTCTGAAAACACTGTGTTGATTGCAAAATTAGAAGGAAAACTACATAAATAACACAATGGTGAATCGTTGTGTGTCGCAGCCAATTGCGGTACCACGCATAAGGAACGTGTAAGTTTGCACAAATTCCCAACAGGCATATCAGCCCATTTCCAATGGAGCTTGCACCATTTTCTGGGCACTACATTGGAGTCCAGACGGCTCAAATTGATACGGAAGGACTTCTTTAATCGATTGCAAACATTTATGCTTTCCTCCTCAGAACGATTTGAATCATATTCAGAACTGGGTGAGTAACAAGAGAGCATTTTCTCCGAATCTGAACTCTGAAGCCATTGTTTTGATCCTGGAGAAAGGCAGTGTGTCACCAATGGTGACATCACAAACAAGGGTGTGGGACTTTCGGAATCTGCCCTGTTCCGTGCTCATTTTTTTTGCATATTTGGGACACTGTAAGTCATTTTTATTGGTGTTTTGCATTTGACTAAAAATATTAGCCTGCGTGTTTTGGGTATTTAAATGCTATATAAAGTTTTTATGATGTCAGTTAGGAAACAAAAATTGTGTCGGTTGTCCTTTAAGTATATGCATTAATACATAAACAATATGGTTTCTTTCTTGTCCTCATAACTACAAGTCAAGGCATGGTCACAGTTGATGTGAGTGCTTACTCAATGTAAGGCACAAAAGTACGTGTAATATTCCTGTCTTCTAAGCACTATGCAGCACATCTATTTGTTCAATGCAGTTCGGCAGTTCGAGGCATGGCTTGTTCATTAAATTGAACCATAAAATGACTTCGAAATGAAAGTAACAGCAAAAAGTCCCAACCTCTTCTGTATCACATTGACAAGTCTCTTGCTGGCTGGCTTGGTCCCCTTCAAGCTTCTCAACTTGGTCCATCCAAAAGTTTTCCATGGCTGTTAATTAGTATCCAAACCGGGCCAACTTCAGCAGATGTCCCAGGCAAATGACTGTCTACATTCAACAGCAGTGTGAACAAAAATCAGGTATCACCTTTGTCAAAGAAGCATATCCTGTTTCAACTCAGACCTGTCTCAGTCATTCTGTTATTCCATCCATCATGAATAATTCACATTATGTACTTGTGTGACCCCCCCTGTGCTAATGAGATACTGCTGCTTGTTCCTACCGACTGCTGTCAGGCTTCATAATAGCACAGCCACCTTATTGTACTTTGCACTATAATAATAATAATAATAATAATAATAATAATAATAATAATAATAATAATAATAATAATAATAATAATAATAATACATTACATTTTGAGTGCCTTTCAATGCTCTCAAAGACACTTTACAGTCACAGACAAGCATAGGTACTATAATAAATAAAATACAATCACAAATATAATACAATAAATAAAATACAATTATAAATAAACAAACAAGAGAGAGAGCTACACAGAAAATGCAATTTTAAATAGGTGGGTGTTGAGATGGGACTTGAAGGTGGGAAGAGAATCAATGTTACGAATGTTGATGGCAAGTGAGTTCCAGAGTTTGGGGGCAGAGCAGCTGAAGGCTCTGTCACACATTGTGCAGAGACACGGGCAGGGAGGGGGACACAGAGGTGGAGGGAGGAAGAGGATCTGAGGGAACGAGAGGGAATAGAAATTTGAAGAAGGTAAGATAGTTATAGGGGGGCAAGGTTATGTAAATGTATAAAAAATAATTTTAAAGTTGATTGTATATTTGACCAGGAGCCAGTGGAGCTCTTGGAGGACGGGGGTGATGTAGTGAAAGGATAAGGTTCTGGTGTCACATTGAGAAAACTGGACAGCACCAGGCTGGTCCACACCTACTGGCGCCTAGCAGCACAAAAGATCGAGTTGCTGATGGATGGAACTCACCCAGGATGGTTCACCGAAGGTTGAACAATCGTGATCATGAATGATCCCTCAAAGGGTGCAGTTCAATCCAACTATCGGCCAATAAACCCAAATGTCCATCAAATATAGCCTATACGAAGGTGATAAACTCTCCCCACTGCCGTTCTGTATAGGACTGAACCCCCTCACCCAAGTAATCACCAAGACAACCAATGGATACCGCCCCAGAAATGCAGCTTCAATCAGTCACCTCCTCTACATGGATGGATAACAAAGCTGTATGCTAAGAGCGAAACGAACATAGACTCCCTGATCCACACAACCAGGATCTACAGCAGTGACATTGGGATGTCATTCAGGCTGGAGAAATTTAGTCAGATGATGACTGAGAGGGGCAAGGTAGTCCACACTGCAGGAGTATCTCTCCCTGAAGGAACAAAAGCAGACATTGAAAACAGCTACAAGTACCACCAGCCAATGGCAACCTCAAACTGGCAACAAGGAAAGTGGCAACAGGCAAATACATTAAGGGGATGAGGCAAGTCCTCAGGAGCCAGCTCAATCGCATGAAAATCGGAGGAAACAGCTTTGCCCTGCCAGTAATCAGATACAATGCAGGAATAATAAAGTGGCCAAAGTAAGAGATTCAGATCACGAATGTTAAGATCTGAAAGCTCCTCAGCATGCATAGAGGGTTCCATCCCAAATCCAGCACCCTGATTTCTGTACACAAGCCGTAAAGAAGGAGGCCAGGGACTCGTGAGTGTGAGAACCACTTTCTAGGATGAAACACCCCAGCTCCATGAATACATCAAAAAGAAGGCTCCAACGGATGATTTACCCAGAAAATGGCTCAGACAAAGGGGAACACAGGATGAGGTGCTGGATGAGGGACCATCATGGGAAGAAAAAGCCCTTACACGGGACGTACCACCGAACCATAACAGCAGTGGCTGATCTCAAGAAGTTCTATCAGTGGCTCGAGAGGTCTGGCCCAAAGGACTGCACAGAATCACTCATCCTGGCTGCTCAAGAGCAGGCCCTCATCGCCAGAGCCGAAGAGACACAGAAATACCACAACCGACAAGACATAAGATGTAGGTTGTGCAAAGAGGCACCTGAGACAATCCAACACATAACTGCGGGATATAAGACACGGGCAGGGAAAGCCTCCATGGAGGGCCATAACCAGGTGGCTGACATAGCTTACCGAAATATCTGAGCGGCGTATGGGCGTAAGGACTGGAAACCACCACAGGCACGATTGTCCCCTTTACCTTCCAGACACTATACAGCTCCTCTGTGAGCGCTTGCTATTTCTCGATTTTTTTGTGTTCCTTCTTTCTGATGCTTCCATCACTCGGGACCGTGACATCCACTCCAACGGCTTTTCTCTGCCCTTTTTCTATGCTCACAATACCTGGTTGGTTTGGCATTAAAATCTTGTCAGTCTGCATCAGTACATCCCACAGGATATTTACTTGCTTATTCTCTCCCACGTTTGGAGGTGTTTCCCAATTTGACCTCTGGGTTTTGAGTCTATACTCCGAACAGGCTGCAGAGTCTACTGAAGCAATTGACTCTGCAGCCACCTGTTTATGGTGCTTTCCGTGCCAGCATCTTAAACCCTGCAGTTGTGTTGGATTGTCTCCGGTGCCTCTTTGCACAACCTTGGGTCTTGTCTGGTATGGTATATCTCTGCATCTACGGCCCTGGTGCTCAGGGTCTGCTTTTGAGCAGCCAGCCCTCTCTAGCCACTGATATGACTTCTTGAGATCTAGAATTGCGTCATACAACAAAGAGGGTGGAGACAGTGCATGAAGTGAATGACTGACTGTGTCTTTTGTGTTGTGTCACATTATTTGTTATGTATGTACTGTATGTATGTTTGTTAATTTTTTGTTGTTGTTTTGAGTTAAAGAGAGTGGCAGCCGTTACAGCAGGGCCTGTAGTTTTTCCCCTCTTCTTCTTTCCTTTCCTAATAAAGGCAAATCCAATCCAATGTTTCAGTGCAGAATAGTTTATTTTATAATCTTTCCAGAAGTCCCTAGCAGCCCCTCTGACTTTGCAATCACAGACATTTTTACTAAACTCTTAGCGGGGCAGGACAGGGAGTGCAATTATTTTAATAAAGGGTTTCAGGGGGGATTCACATGCAAAAAAGGCAGGAATTGCGTCCCTTCCAATTCTTAAATCATAATAAAGTCTCTTCTGAGGTGAAACTGAAGACATAGTTCTTTTCCATGTGTTTCTAGGCCTCACCCCTCTTGATCACCAACCGGGAGTGTTTTTGGTCGTCAATTCTGTCATGGGGGCTGCGATAGTAGCAATAAATAAATCAGCAATAAATCGTATATAGTAGCCAGCCAGGCCTAAGAATGACTGCATCTGCTTTTTGGAAAGGGGCTGGGGCCAATCTTATATGGACCGTAGTTTTGCTTCTTGATGCTTCACCAGGACCTGTCCTATTGTGTAGCCCAGGTAGTTGGTCTCGCCAAATGCCAACCTGGCATTTTGGATTTGCTGTGAGACCTGCTTTGCTGAGGGAGTCAATCACAGCTTGCACTCGGGGTAAGTGACTCTCCCAGTCGGGACTCTGTATGGATTGGATTGGATATGCCTTTATTAGTCTCACAGTGGAGAAATTTACATTTCACAGCAGCAAAGTGATGAAAGGAATGAAAGTAGAAAAACGAAATACATGAGCTGCTGGAAAGGCAGCCACTCTCGCGGCGTCTTGAAGTCAAAAGAACAAAAAAAACTAAATAACAAATAATATGACAGCATAGAGACAATATGACAAAACAAAGACACAGAGAGACATTCATTCTTCAGGACTTGCTGAACCCTCTTTGTGATGACATGAAGCAGTTCAAGATGAAAGAGGAGAGGATCAAAGCGTCTTTCCACCAGTGGATCAGGGACATCATGGTGGAATGTGCACGTCGACTACAAGCTAAATGTTGAAAGCAAACACTGTAGCATCGATTGACGAAAAGAGATTGTCTCACATCTCCTGTTCCACATAAATCTGCTTCAATTCCAAGCCGCAACAGTTCCACATACGCATCGGCGCTCTGCGCTGACGCTCCTTTCTTCTTAGTCAAAGTCAAAGTCAAAGTCAGCTTTATTGTCAAATATGCTAATATGCATGACATACAGCACAGATGAAATTAATGTCCTCTCGGACCCAGCGTGCAAGACATGCAAGGCACTTATAACGTGGCTAAAAAAGACATACAATTGACAACAGACAATACATGTAATTTCTGTATGTAAAGTGAGGTAGTGTCGGATGGAAAGTGAGGCAGTGACGTATGTAAAGTGAGGTAGTGACGTATATAAAGTGACGTAATGTAGTAATGCAAAAACGAACAACAAGAAAGGGTTGAAGTGAGGTCTTGCAGAAAAAAATGAGAAAGAAGAACAAAATAGAGTTCAGGGTGATCATACAGCATGTAGTGTGTACTCAGAGTTCGGTGAGTGTGGCAGTGGGAAGGGGCAGGGCTGGGAGGGAGTTGAGTCTCCGGACTGCCTGGTGGCAGAAACTGTCCTTGAGCCTGCTGGTCTTGGCTCAGAGACTCCGCAGTCTCCGACCCGATGGCAGCAGGCTGAAGAGGCTGTGGGAGGGGTGGGTGGGATCGCCAGCGATCCGGATGGCTCTGCGGGTGAGGCGGGTGTTGTAGATGTCCTGAAGGGGGGGGAGAGAGACACCGATGATCTTCTCAGCTGTCCTCACGATGCGCTGCAGAGTCTTACGGCAGGACACGGTGCAGGCGCCGTACCACACGGTGATACAGCTGGTCAGGATGCTCTCTATGGTACCGCGGTAGAAGGAGGTCGTGATGGGGGTCGGGGCTCCAACTCTTTTGAGCTTGCGGAGGAAGTACAGGCGCTGGTGGGATCTCTTGGCCATTGATGCCGTGTTGTGGCTACAGGACAGGTCTTCGGATATGTGCACTCCCAGGAACTTGATGCTGCTCACTCTCTCCACTGCAGCACCGTCGATGGTTAGTGGAGCATGCTGGGGGCACACTCTCCTGAAGTCCACAACAATCTCCTTCGTCTTCTCCACATTCAGACGGAGATTGTTGTCCTTGCACCACGTGGCCAGGCGGCTGACCTCGTCCTTGTAGGCTGTCTCCTCGTCGTTGTTGATGAGGCCCACCACAGTCGTGTCATCCGCAAACTTTATGAAGAGGTTGGAGCTGGGTGATGATGGTGAGCAGTCGTGCGTGAGCAGAGTGAAGAGGAGGGGGTTCAGCACACACCCCTGGGGGGCCCCTGTGTTCAGCGTGATGGTTCTGGAAGTGTTGTCGCCAACTCTGACTGCCTGTGGTCTCCCCGTCAGGAAGTCCAGCAGCCAGTTGCACAGGGAGGTGCTGATCCCCAGTTTGCTCAGTTTATCGGTGAGTTGTTGGGGGATGATTGTGTTGAATGCTGAGCTGAAGTCGATGAACAGCATTCTGACGTAGGAGTCTCTGGTCTCCAGGTGGGTGAGCGCTGTGTGGAGAGCAGTGGAGATGGCATCATCGGTCGAGCGGTTGGCCCAAAATGCAAATTGGAAGGGGTCATGGTTGGGGGGGAGGGCAGCCTTGATGTGGTTCATAACTAGCCGCTCGAAGCACTTCATGAGGATGGGAGTGAGTGCGACCGGGCGGTAGTCATTGTGGCAGGTGGGGGACGACTTCTTCGGGACCGGGATAATGGTGGTGGCTTTGAGGCACGTGGGCACAACAGCCTGGCTCAGAGAGGTGTTGAAGATGTCCGTGAAGACATCTGTGAGCTCCACAGCGCAGTCTCTCAGAACACGGCCAGAAATGCCGTCGGGACCCGGGGCTTTTCGTGCGTTGGTCCCTCTGAGGGATCGCCTCACGCTGTCCTGGGACAGTGTCAGCACCTGTTCGCCGGGAGGTGGTGGGGTCTTCTGTGCTGGAGTGCTGTTGTCTGCCTCGAAGCGGGCGAAGAAGTCGTTCAGCTGGTTCAGCAGAGTGGTGGAGTTCTCGCAGGTCTGTGGAGTGGGCTTGTAGTCTGTGATGGTCTGTATCCCACGCCACAGGTTCCTGGTGTCTCTGCTGTCTTTGAAGTGGTTGGCGATCCTCCTGGAGTGCTGTCTCTTGGCCATCCTGATGCCACGTGACAGGTTGGCCCTGGCTGTCCTCAGGCCCAGCTCATCACCAGCTTTGTAGGCAGCGTTCCGAGCCCTGAGGAGCCTGTGGACTTCACCCGTCAGCCATGGCTTCTGGTTGGCCAGGATGGTGACAGATCTGGTGACAGTCACGTCATCCATGCACTTCCTCATGTAGGAGGTAACAGAGTCTGTGTACTCTTGGAGGTCGGTGTTGTTGTTGGAGGTGGCTGCTTGTCTGAACATGTTCCAGTCAGTGTTGGAGAAGCAGTCTTTGAGTGCCTCTGACGACCCATCAGGCCACACCCTTATCTGCTTCTTGACTGGTTTGATGACTTTGACAAGTGGCCTGTAAGCGGGCATTAACATGATAGTGGAGTGGTCCGAAGCTCCTAGGTGGGGGAGGGGGTAGGCTTTGTAGGCTCCTTTGTGTGTGGTGAAAACATTGTCCAGAATGTTGTTACCTCTCGTCGGAAAGTTAATGTGTCCATGGAGATGTGGAAAAACACTTTTCGGGTTGGCATGGTTGAAATCGCCAGCCAGGATAAGGAAAGCATCTGGGTGGGCTGTCTGTTGCTCGCTGATGTGCTGGTAGAGTTCATTCAATGCCGCGCTCCTGTTGTTAATTGAGCTTGGGGGGATGTAAACTGCTACCAGCAGTATGGCACTAAATTCCCTCGGCAGGTAGAATGGCCGACATTTTATGACCATAAGTTCCATCAGTGGCGAACAGTGTTTGCATACCACAACAGCGTTGCGGCACCAGGCATCACTGATGTAAACACAGAGTCCCCCGCCGCGAGTCTTCCCCCCCCTCGACGAGCGCTCTGTCTGCCCGGAAGCTAGTTAGCTGGGCTAGCTGGATGGCACTGTCCGGTATGCTGTCGGTCAGCCATGTTTCCACAAACACAAAGGCACAACACTCACCCACGGTCTTGGAAGTTGAGCGGAGAAGTCTGATGTAGTCCATTTTATTGTCCAGCGAGCGCACGTTAGCCAGCGTGATGGTAGGAATGCAAGGCCGGTGGCGGCTAGCCGCGAGCCTAATGCGAATACCACCACGCTTTCCCCTCTTTTGTTTCCTCATACAGCGCTTGTGGCGCCTCCACTCTGGGTTGGGTGCAGGAGTGGGGGTCGGTGGAAGAGTGGGGCTCAATGGACGAGCCGACTCCCTGAGCAATCCATGCTTGCGTAGCACTTCTGCTTCAGCTGGTTTTGGTTTTAAAAATGAACTGCCGATGTCGAGCAGAACCTCACGGGAGTAGGTACGCCTCGGGTGTAGCAAGGCCAACGGAGACGGACATTTGCACAAGTAAGACAAACACAATAAACACGAAAAAACCAATTTGCCGGGAGAGAGAGGAGCCGCTGCGTGTGTAGGAGACATGCGAGAAAGAGTTCTTATCGCGGGTTCCTCAAGCCATGCATCCATCCAGCCGCAGACTGTCCAACAGCACTGACCTTCCCGCTAAACAAAGCGGGGCTGTGAAGATGCTGCCCATTACAGGCGCAAAAAAGCACAATGGCCCCTTTGGTGTCCAGCGATGGCAGTCGAATGGCTCCGACATTCCTCCCATTCAAAAACAGTACTGGCATATTCATGCTGCCGAAAAGGCACAACCGCTCAGCACAGTCTCCTCCTTGATGAATGTCGTGGTCAAAAATGCTGAAAAACAGTCTGTATCCGTTCCACACGATGCATAACAACATAAAGTGGCAAATGAAAACACAAAACAAGACAAAAACAACAAAAAAAAGCAAGGCTCATGAGAGCACTTGCTGAGGCTGCCTACTCGGGCGCTATCTTGGACTTCATGTATGACAACATCATCCAAGTATGCTGCTGCGTACTTCTTTTGGGGGGTGAGAATCCGATCCATTAGGCGCTGAAACGTGGCTGGCGGTCCATGGAGACCAAGAGGGAGCCTTGTGTACTGGTAGAGTCCCTCTGGTGTGGCGAAGGCTGTCTTTTCCTTTGATGCCGGGGTCAGGGGCACCTGCCAATAACCCTTTGTGAGGTCGAGATTGGTTATGAAGCGTGCCGGTCCCAGGGAGTCAATAAGATCATCAACACGAGGCAATGCATACGCATCAAATTCAGACAATCATTCAACTTTTGATAGTCATTACAGAATCGTATTGACCCGTCTGGGTTGGGAACCAACACAATCGGACTTGCCCAGGCGCTTTGGGACTCCTCAATTGCCCCCAGTTCCAGCATCTTCCTTATCTCCTCCTGAATAGCTTCCTTAAGGGCCTCCGGCACACGGTATGGACGCTGGTGTACCGTTTTTCCAGGTATGGTGCGTATCTCGTGTTGCAACACCTCTGTGTGCCCAGGTATGGAGGAGAAGACGTCTTGGTTACGCTCGACCAATTCGAGGGTCAGCTGGCGTTGGTGTGGGGACAAACTTGTACCAATCTGACCTTCTTCTCTTGCTGGTTCCTTAGCCTTGCTGGGGGAGACAACTGAACAGCGCCTCTCTGGCATGACATTTCTTTAGGAGGTTAACGCGATAAATCTGCTCAGGTTTCCTCTTACCGGGTTGCCTCACATTGTAGCTTACCTCCCCACGTGTTCGATGACCTCAAAGGGCCCCTGCCAGGATGCCAGGAATTTGCACTCCACGGTTGGCACCCAGACCAGCACTCTGTCCCCTGGCTTGAACTCTCGAGGCTGGGCTGGTCTATTGTCGGAGGCTTGCTGCTGTAGTTGGGCCTCTTCCATGTGCTCTCGCACTATAGGTTAAATGGCCTTCATTCTTTCTCTCATGTCTCCTACATGCTCGATGAGGGTACGTTGTCGGCACGGCTGCTCTTCCCAAGCCTCTTTGGCGACATCCAGCAGTCCCCGAGGTCTGTAAGAGTACAACAGCTCAAAGGGTGAAAAACCAGTAGAAGACTGTGGTACTTCCCTCTCAGCAAACATGTACGGCAGCAGTTGATCGCAGTTTCGTCCATCTTCTTTGATCACTTTCCTCATCATGGCCTTGAGTGTCTTGTTGAACCGTTCTAACAACCCATCCGTCTGTGGGTGGTAGTTGGAAGTTCTCAATTGCTTGACCTTGAGCAGGGCACATAGGTCCTTCATGACCCTAGACATAAAGTGGCTTCCTTGGTCTGTCAGTATCTCCTTAAGCATTCCCACCCTGCTGGCGAGAGCAAACAGTTCCTTTTCAATCTGCCTAGTGTCAGCCTTTCTGAAGGGAACTGCCTCTGGAAACCGAGTGGCATAATCGACCACAACTAAAATATACTGGTGTCCCCTAGCACTTTTTGGTAGAGGTCCAACAATATTCAGCCCAAGCCTCTGAAAAGGGGTCGCAATGATGGGTAAGGGAATGAATGGGTTTCTGTATGTGGGCTTTGGCGCCACCTGTTGGGACTCGGCGAAAGAACGACAATAGTTTACCACATCCTTGTGCATCCCTGGCCGGAAAAAACATTTCAAGATTCTCTCTTTTGTCTTTTTTACCCCTAGGTGTCCCCCTAGCAGGTGTGTGTGTGTGTGCCAAGTCCAGTACTGTAGCTCGGTGTGGCTGTGGCACGAGAAGTTGTTCACGTACCTCATAATTTTGCTTCGTTACCTGGTATATTAACCCCCGGTCAACAGCAAAATGGGGGTATGTGGGACTTGTCCTTTCCCCCAGTTCTACACCCTCTAAAACCTGCACATTTTTCATGGCCTTGGCAAGGGTAGGATCCTGTAACTGGGCTGTACCATACCAGTCTGTTAGAGGAGGCAGCTTCTGGGTCCCTGGGTTCTCCGCACCACTGGAAGCCGGTATATTTTCTGGGGCTGGAGTCTCTTCGGCTGTCTCTGGACTACAAACACGGATGCCCTAATCAAAAAGGGACAGAGTCACCTCTTCCTACTCAGGAAACGGAGGTCTTTTGGTGTTTAGGGGTCACTTCTAAAGACTTTCTATGACTCTGTGGTGTCTTCAGCCATCCACTATGGAATTGTCTGCTGGTCAGGCAGCATCACCACCCGGGACAGGAAAAGACTGGAACGCCTTGTCAAGAGGGCCAGTTCTGCCCTGGGCTGCTCGCTGAACTCTCTGGAGGAGGTGGGCAGCAGACGGACGTTAGCTAAACTAAAAGCTATGATGGAAAGCCCCTCCCACTCCCTCCTGCCCACCCTGACAGCACTGGGTAGCTCCTTCAGCCAGAGACTATTACACCCGCGCTGCAAGAAGGAGAGGTACCGCCGCTCGTTCCTACCGACTGCTGTCAGGCTTTGCAATTCTCAATGATCACATGTGGGAAAAAAAGACTTCTACTTCTTCCTTACCTTTCCTCTTCCTTCCATAACTTTGCTGCTGTGCAATGTAAATTTCTCCACTTTGAGACTAATAAAGGCTAGTCCAATCCTATCCAATTCATAAAACGGGAAACTTGTGTCGGCCCCACTATTTCTTATGAATGAGTCCAAAACGCCAAAACGTGGCATGCAAGTGACTGGCTTCAAATGTTTGTGCATGACATCAGCTGAGCAATGCTGTCATGTGTTGTGATTGAATGAAACCAAAAATTCTCAAGATACAAAAAGGAGAGGAGTAGCAGTACCTTACATTGCAGGAGTTTCAGAAAAATTACAAAGAGTCCTTTGGCAACACAAAATTCCTACTTATTTCAAACCGAGAAACACGTTAAGGCAAAAATTAGTGCATCCAAAAGATAGGCTACCGAATGAAAAACAAAGTAATGTAGTTTATTCGATACATTGTAAGAATGAAAACTGTAAAGAGCAGTACATTGGGGAGACTCAACAAATTCTCAAAAAAAGACTTTATCAACATCGCAGGGATAATACTAGTGGGCCTCAATCGGCTACATTTGCACCTAAAAGCTAGCAACCACTCATTTGATGACAATGAGGTTAAAATCTTAGCGAAAGAACATAGATGGTTTGAAAGGGGGGTAAAAGAAGCGATTCTCATAAAACAACTAAATCCTTCATTAAACCGGTCTGGTGGGGTGAGGTTCAATTTGGATCGTTCATAAAATAGCCTGCTTAAGCAAAACAGGTTAGGCAACATTCGTAATGCTGATGAGGTGATACCGGTGGGAGTGGGGCAAATAGGCCAGTCGTTAGTCAGGAATGTAGGAACAATCAGTGGGGCCACAGGGAGTGGTCCTCTGCTCCCCCCAACTTGAGAGTAGGGACCTATCACAGCTGTGTCCGGCGCCGCCATGTCCGGACATTAGGGATATATAAATAGGGCCGATACGACCAGTCAGACTTTAGTTCGCTGACGAAGTCTCTTGGATAGGAGGCGAAACGTCCGACACCATCAAAAAGTACAGATGACGGCTGAAGAAACCTTCTCATCGAAAGTCTCCAGTAAGCAGTGTATCAAGGTTAACAGATGGCTCCAAGAATGAACTTGGTTCACTCTGCGTATCAGAAGGGTATACATGCTAAGTAAATATGGCGAAAGACACACATCATGACATTATTGAAGATGCACATCATTACATTGTTGAAGGCGCAAATCACGACATTATTTAAGACGCACGTCATGACATTATTGTCATGACATATCATTGACAAAAGCAAAATACCTTGGCAGAGGCTTACCTAAACTGTAATACAGAATGTGAGGTGGTGTTCCACTCCACTGCAGCTTGTCCCCCAGTAGTTTGGGCTCGATGGTGTTGAACGCACTGGTGAAATCAAAGAACGTGATCCTCACCGTGCTCCCAGCATTCTCCAGGTGCATCAGTGCAGAGTGGAGGAGGTAGATGATGGTGTCCTCCACAACGATGCTGGGCTGGTAGGCAAACTGTAGTGGGTCTTGTGATGAGCTCGCCAGCGGTTGCAGGTGAGCGAGGACGAGTCTCTCCACCGTCTTCCTAAGGTAAGACGTCAGCGCCACCCATTCGTAGCTGTTGAGCTCCTTTGGGTGGGCAATCTTTGGCCCACCCAATCTGGGACCAGGCATGACATTTTCCACAGCTGTGGAACTCTGCCCAGCTTCAGGCTCAGGTTGAACATATGCTGGACAATGACAGACTGGTCGGAGCAGGTCATGGGGAGTCAGGAACTGATGTTGTCCGGTTCTGCTGCCTTCCTCACTTTCATCCTCCTCAGTTGGTTCCTCACCTACGCGGTTTGACAGATCGGCAGGAACCAGGAGGCAGAGTGGCGGCTGAGGGTGTGGCAACGGTTGGGAGGGCAGTTGTTTGTTGCGGGAAGCTGGTCGTGAGAGGAGGCACGGCGGGGAAGTCCACAGTGGGAGTGGGTGCAGGTGCAGCTCCAGGTGGAGTTGACGTTGGGCCGGGGCAACAGACGTCTTGTTAACCCGATTGAAAATGTGGTTTAGTTCATCTACCCAATCCTTGTCTTTCTTGTTCAATGTCACTGGGCTTTTGTGGCATGAGATGTCATGACATATCATTGACAAAAGCAAAATACCTTGGCAGAGGCTTACCTAAACAAATTATTATTGTTATTATTATTATTATTATTATTATTATTATTATTATCTCATCTCATCTCATTTTCCGTACCGCTTATTCCTCATTAGGGTCGCGGGGGTTGCTGGAGCCAATCTCAGCAGTCTTCGGGCACGAGGCGGGGGACACCCCGAATTGGTTGCCAGCCAATCGCAGGGCACACAAAGACATACAACAGTCACTCTCACACTCACACCTAGGGACAATTTGGAGTGGTCAATCTGCCTGCCATGCATGTTTTTGGAGTGTGGGAGGAAACCGAAGGACCCGGAGAAAACCCACGCAGGTCCGGGGAGAACATGCAAACTCCACACAGGGAGGCCGGACCGGGACGTGAACCGGCGACCTCTGCACTGTGAAGCCGGTGTGCTAACCACTCGACTACCGGGCCGCCAGATTATTATTATTATTATTAGTAGTAGTAGTAGTAGTAGTAGTCGTAGTAGTAGTAGTAGTAGGAGTATTATTATTATTATTATTATTATTATTATTATTATTATTATTATTATTATTATTGGAACTGTGTAGTGCCGCTTTGCAATTTTTTGATGATGATACTGCAGCGTGTTCTACCGGAAACAAATTCCTTGTGTGTTCTAAATAATTGGCAATAAAGATGATTCTGATCTAATTCTGATTCTCATATTAGCATATTTTACAATAAAGCTGACTTTGACTTTTTTGACTTTGATAATTTGAAATAATCAGTCATTCCCCCTTTCGGACTCGAAAGAGTCTGAGACCTAGAATGAATGAAATCTAATAAAATACACCAAGGTCAAGAGACATTTTGGTATTGAAGTGAAACCATGTCTCAGTGAGCGGAGCTGTTTCCTAAATCTGAGGGTACACCCCTTTCAATTTAAAAGTCGTGGCCGCAATAGCCGTAGAAATTAATTGGATAAGCAGAACTTGGATACAGGGAACGCAGCAACCAAAACAGAATGTCAAGAGAGCTGAAAAATAAAATGTAAGCGAAATTAAGACAGAACCCTAAATTTGTACATGACAAAGGTCTTCCTCCACAAATCTGACGACAAGGGCGGGGTCACGGCAGAATGATCCATCCAGTTCAGTGTGCGGAGCCCTCAGGGCGAGGTTGAACAGCACTGTTCAATAAACATTGCACACGCTCCATTGGCCTCCACCAAGAGCACATCGACCGCCAAGCAGTCCCAGAGCGACATCAGAGATGTGACTGTCACTCGTTTTGCTTCCAATAGCCTAATAAGCTCCTTCAGTATAATTTGCATGCTTTTGGACACTGTAGTGGAGATAGCGAATCCCATCAACACGTGTCATTCATTTCTATTTGATTCCAAATAAAAATGGATCCCCACCGTGCAGCAATCTGGTTAACCAATTTATACTAATCTGGTACGCCACGAGGAACTCCAAATGCACCAATGTAGGTGGAATCTCAAACTCTCAGGGAAGTTTTTTTGTTGTTATTGTCTTGTTTTGTGTCTTCTTTTGTCAATTTGTGTTGTTGTGGAATGGATACAGATTGTTTTTCAGCATTTTTGACCACGACATTCATCAAGGAGGAGACTGTGCTGAGCGGTTGTGCCTTTTCGGCAGCATGAATATGCCAGTACTGTTTTTGAATGGGAGGAATGTCGCTGCCATTCGACTGTCATCGCTGGACAGTTCTGGGGCCATTGTGGTTTTTTGAGCCTGTAATGGGCAGCATCTTCACAGCACCGCTTTGTTCAGCGGAAAGGTCGGTGCTGTTGGACATTCTGCGGCTGGATGGATGCATGGCTTGAGGAGCCCGCGATAAGAAGAAAAGGAGCGTCGATGTGTATGTGGAACTGTTGCGGCTTGGAATTGAAGCGGATTTATTTGGGACAGGAAATGTGAGAAAATCTCTTTTCGTCAATGGATGCTACAGCTGTTTGTTTGCTTTCAGCATTTAGCTGTCGTCGATGTGCACATTCCAGCATGATGTCGCTGATCCACTGGTGGAAAGATGCCTTGATCCTCTCCTCTTTCATCTAGAACTGCCTCATGTAACAAAGAGGGTACAGAAAGTGCTTAAGAATGAATGACACTCTGTGTCTTTCTTTGTGTTGTCATATTGTCTTTGTGTTGTCATATTATTTATTTAGTTTTTTTTTCTTTTGACTTCAAGACGGCGCCGCGCGAGTGGCTGCCTTTCCAGCAGCCCATGTATGTTGTTTTTCTACTTTCACTCCTTTCATCACTTTGCTGCTGTGAAATGTAAATTTCTCCACTGCGAGACTAATAAAGACAAATCCAATCCAAGTGCCATGTCGGTAACGAAGAAGCCCTTTCTCCGTCATCGATGATAGCGCATGTGTATCCTCTGCTGTGAACGGAAACATAGTCATAGTCATATCATTCTAATTCTTATTATACGATAACTCCACCTTTAAAAATAAAAATACAACTAAAATAAAATCCTTATATGCCAATAATTAAATAAATGTAGAATCAACTTTAAATTCTTCTTTCTACATTTAACGCTATCCATAAACTTGCCCTCACATACTATCTGGCCTTCTTCAACTTTCTATTCCCACTCGTTCCCTCAGATCTTTTTCCTCCCTCCATCTCTGTGTAACCCGCCTGCCCGTCATCACGGGGGACAGAGCTTTCAGCTGCTCCGCCCCAAAACACTGGAATTCACTTCCTTCCAACATTCGCAACATCGATTTTCTTGCCACCTTCAAATCCCATCTCAAAACCCACCTACTTAAAATTTCCTTTTCTGTGCAGCTCTATCTCTTGTTTCTATTTATAATTGTATTTTACTTATTGTATTCTATTTATAATTGTATTTTATTTATTATTGTATCTATGCTTCAACCCAGGAACACAATACGGAAGTAAAATGAATTGAACATCCATTGTTGAAAACTAACATCAAAGAAATGAATAAACAATAACAAAATTGAGTCCAGTGCAGCAACAGTATGGGCAAAAGTGTAAAGAATATGTGGTGCCGTGCTTATTTTCTACTGTGCCTCCGAGATCATAGGTGTCATACTCAGTGTCTGGGCCAGTTCTGGCACACCACATAATTTCACATGGCCTGAAAAAGCAAATCACACGCATCAACAAATCTGATCCAGTATAAAATTAGTATCGGATTGTCCAATTTCCACGTTGTGATATCATGAGAGGCTAGCTCTCAGCGGGACAGGACAAGGAGCGCAATGGACCACAGGTTTGGATACAAACAAAAGTTTTAACCAAGGGTTTCAGGGGGAATTCACAAGCAACAAAGGTTTGAATAGTTTCTCTTCCGATACTTAAATCCAAATAAAGTCTCTTCTGATACTTAAATCCAAATAAAGTCTCTTCTGAGGTAAAACTAAAGACGGAGTTCTTTTCCAAGAGTCTCTAGGCCTCACCCCTGTTGACGTCCTCCTCATGTAGCCTAGCCACCTTAGCAAGGTTCTAATCCAGCGTCCTGTCGTGTGGTCCCAACTGGCAATGAGTTCCACGCAACAATCAATTTCTTCACAGAGCACAGCAATCGAGCTTGTCTTTCCCCCAAGCTCCACACTCAGAGGCCTCTGCCTTAAGAGCCTTGCTTGCCAATCAAGCCCTGATCAGCTGCAGCTGTGTGGTTTTAATTGCTGCCTTCCACCAGCTGGGGCCAAGACTCTCTCTGGGTGGAGCCATCTTAGGGGGATGTATTTGCCCTCCAGGACACAGCCTCTCGTGACATCACAACGTATAATCAATAATGCCGCGATTTATGATCATTTTCCCTGTTAACACTCACTTGGAAAAAAATCTGACAAACCGTGTTAATTTCAGTGATTGGAATTTGGTGTTTCAACATTGTTTACGTGATATTATATTACATATTAAATTAGGTCTACCAAGGGAAGATGCAATTCGAAAAGCAGCCTGTGACAAAAATGAGATTGACACCTAGGTCTAGATTGAGTAAGTCTAAGTTTCACTTCAAAAAGTCACCCCCTTTCACATGCGCTAAAGGAGAACACTATTACAGAAAAATAAGATCAGGGCAGTTTTCCATATGCTAGTGTGAATGTATAACAGCAAATGAGGACACACAGCCTTCGATATTCTAGCACGGGGGTGGGCAACATTTTTGACTCGCGGGCCACAATGGGTTCTAAAATTTGACAGAGCCAGAAGCATTTGGAGGGAGTGTTTGGGCCGAATAGACTAAAGCATTAAATGTAGTGTGTGCAAACCTCATAGCACAGTAAGAACACTACAACCCAATTTATTAACTGTATCTCAAATGTGAAAAATAGCCCTTATCAGTTATTAAATTTGTCTCAAGGAATATGCAAAATTTGGCCTTTACATACTATTTCGCAGATACTGGGAGGAGGAAATGTAAATAGATTACAATAACATATGCACTGTGATTTATCAAGATTGCGTCTGTTTTTAATAAATTTCAATTGAAGGTACAAAGTTATAGAAATCAACATTTATGCGCATTGCTCTTAATTAAAAGACACACTTCCAAACTTACAATCTGCATTTTTTTCATAACACAGCAGAAGTGTTGTTGGTCTCCCTTTTTTTAACAGTGCATAAAAGTCTGAAATTAGTTTTGTTGTGGCAATTCTCAGGACAGATCTGAGGTGTTGGTCATTTAACTTGGATCTGTGATGGGCTTTGTTGATTTTCATGACGCTAAACGTCTGCTCACACACGTAGGTTGAGCCAAACAACACCAGCATCTTCAACGCCGTCCTCCGGAGGTTTGGAAACGCGGTCTAGTTAAGTGAAGCGTAAAAATCATTCAGTTTAGGAGACTTGAACTTCTCCTTTGAGACGGAGTCAGACTGAAGATAGATAAGTTCCAATTGCAGCTCCTGCCGTGCTAATTCGGGGTCTTGTGACAGGGGACAGGACACCAGTTATAGTGACTTGTCATTTCTTTCAAAATCACAGCACCGATGGCAAAATTCTCTCTGCAGATCCTCCTGTGATTTGCAGTATTTCTTTGCATTTCGGGCGGCCTCTTTCTGCGTGGATAGTGGGAAGAAATGTGCGAAACATTTGTTTGACATTTGCCTGGAGAAGAAAACCAGCTTGGATTTGAAGGCTCTCACATTTGTGTACATGTCGTGCAACAAATCGATCGTTCCCCTGTAGTTTCACGTTCAGCTCACTCATGTGTGAAACTATGTCCACAGCAAACGCAAAGTCACAAAGCCAGTTTGTATCGCTCATCTCGGGGAATTCTTTGGATTTCCCCATTAAATTAAAAAAATGAGCGAATCTCATCTTTGAGCTCCCAGACTCGTTCAAACACTTTCCCCAAACTTAACCAGAGGACGCAAGAGTGGTGAAGTAGTTTCTCCCAGGGACGTAATGAGCAGTAGCCGCCCGTTCTTGTGTTGACTGCCTGCTTAGTTGCTGGCATAGTTTGCATGCTTTTTCATTTTTTTTTTATCCTCTCCTCTTTCATCTGGAACTGCTTTATGTAACAAAGAGGGTACAGAAAGTGCTTAAGAATGAATGTCTCTGTGTCTTTGTGTTGTCATGTTATTTGTTATTTAGGTTTTTTTTTGTTCTTTTGACTTCAAGACGGCGCCGCGAGAGTGGCTGCCTTTCCAGCAGCTCCTGTGTTTTGCTTTTCTACTTTCATTTCTTTCATAACTTTGCTGCTGTGAAATGTAAATTTCTCCACTACGAGACTAATAAAGGCAAATCCAATCCAATCCAATCCAATCCAATCCAATGCTTCATGGCAAAGTGACGGCTGATATTGTACTCTTTGAAAACCACAACAGCTTCTTGGCATATTAGACATACAGCCGTTGATCAGACTTCAGTGAAGAAGTATTTTGTTGTCCACTCCTTATTAAACACTTGGCATTCGCTGTCCACTTTCCTTCTCTTTGGTCCGCATTTACACAGAAGGGCTTAATGGTGACGCGAAAGCAGGTGCAAAAAAGGGATGTGAAAAAAAGAGAAATACTCGCCACTCCAACAACGGTCAATGTGTTTTCAGTGCGGTATCTATTGGGGAAACGTGGGCATTGCAGCGAAAGGGGAAAAATGAGGTTTTTACTATAATTTGGACCCGCGGGCCGTAGTTTGCCCATGTCTGACCTAGGTACATAACTTGATTCTTTACAGATATATTGTATAGCATAGACTCATTACATGATTTCACAGCTAACAACTCAAATTTATTTATATTTAGCGAGAGACCTGACTCTTTGGAAAACTGTTTAACCAGAGCCATACTTTGTAGTGATGTGTCGTTCGCGAACGAGCCGGTACTAAGATCCGGATCTTTGAAGGGAACGACGGGAGCCGGCCCCTAACTGGCAGCCAGTTATGGGAGCCGACTTTTTTTTCCTCAATTTCCCACACCCATTCTTCTGTTAAAGCCGCACGGAATTGATCAACATCCATGGTAGAGGAGGCAGGGGGGGGGTTACAGACAGACACTGCAGTTAGGAGAAGGGGGATGGGTTAGACAAACGGTGGCACACTGAGCACTAGCACATGTAAAAGGTGAGAACGGGAGACGAGAGCATTACAAAGAAAAAAACAACACGGTGGAAAGTGAAAAGGTGAGAAAATGGATAGAAAATGCAGTGAAATGTGGTGTCATAGTTCAAAGGCAGAGTGTAGACTGCAAGGTTAAAATATCCCATCATCAGGCGCCACAAATAACCTGCACATAAGAACAATCCACACATCAGTACAATTTGAAAAGAAAAGACAAGCAAGGGAACCAGCTATTACTCAAGGTTCTAATGCAGGGGTGGGCCAACTTCTTGGCTCACGGGCCACATTGACTTAAAAAAGTTGCCACATGGGCCGGGTCAGCGCCAAATAAATACATATCAAAAAGGCTTGACAGTGGTATTACTCACATGACTTTAATGGGAACAGTGTTGTTGATCGCCTGTTTTTGCCAGTGCATCAAAGTCCAGTGTCAGTTTTGTTGTGGCAATTCTCGATGGTGTTCATCACTTAACTGGGATCGGTGGGGTGCTTTGTTGGTGTTCATTACACTAAAAGTCTGTTCACAGACATACGTACAGCCAAACAACACTGTCACGGTTTGCAGGGTGGTGATGGCAGGTGCGGATCCCAAAATAGCAGGCAGGAGGTAGCAGGAGGTTGTGTTTGATAAATTGTATTAAAATAAAGTCAGCAGGAACAAAATCTAAAACATCAAAATTTTCTGAACGGAAAAAAAAAAATACAAAGTATCAAAAGAAAACCAAGATTAAAAGTCCGCCAAGATTAAACAAACACATGCACTGCACACAATGCATACAATTGCATACAACAGCGTACCATGTGTTCAACCGCATACAATGACATTTAACAATTACCCGACACCGAATGGTCGTGCCGGGGGTCCTTTTGAGTGTCACTGATTGGAAACGACCAGCACCTGTGCAAGTGCAGGCGGGGCCGACAGCGCCCCCCGTTGGTCGCCAACCAGATCATGACAAACACCAGCATGCTCAGTGCCATCTTTTGGATGTTTGGAAATTTGGCTGCACTTAATGAAGCATAAAACTCATCCAGTTTAACAGAGTTGAACTTCTCCTTCAAGACAGTATCACACTGGGGATCAATCAGCGCCGGTACATCTCTTTCTTGCAGCGCGGGTGTAACAGTCTCTGGCTGAAGGAGCTACCCAGTGCTGTCAGGGTGGTCAGGAGGGCTTGGGAGGGGCTGTCCATCATAGCTTTTAGTTTAGCAAGCGTCCATCTGTTGCCCACCTCCTCCAGAGAGTCCAGCGAGCAGCCCAGGACAGAACTGGCACTCTCAGGATCTTGTGTGAAGGGACATGAAACCAGCTGAAGTGACTTGTCCATTTTTTCAAAGTCCAAGAACCGACGGCAGAAATCTCCATGCAGGTCATCCAGTGATTTGCTGTATTTTTTCACATGTCCAGGGGCCTCTTTCAGTGTCGCCAGTGTGGGGAAATGAGCAAATGACTTTTTACATTTGCTTTGAGAATAAGGTGAACTTGCTTTTGAAGGCTTTGACGTTTGTGTACATTTCATACACAAACCAGTCTCTCTCTTGACGCTCCACGTTCAGCTCGTTCACGTGTGTCAGAATGTCCACCGCAAAAGCTAAATCGCAAAGTCAATCTGTGTCACTCAGCTCCGGAAAATCGTCAGCTTTCACAAGTAGCTCCAAAAATGAGATCATCTCCCGTTTGAGCTCCCACACTGGTTGACAAACTTTCCCCAGACTTAACCAGCGGACATTGGAGTGGTAAAGCAAGTCATGGTGGTCAGCATCAATATCTTCCAGAAACTTGATAAACTGACGATGATGAAGTCCCCTCACTCAAATGAAGATAACCAGTTTTACAACTTGCTTCACTACGTCGTCGTGCTGCAGTACAGATTTACGCAGTGCTTCTTGGTGGATGATGCAGTGTAAGAAAATGACCTCCTGCTCATCGTTGTGCTCTTTCACCCGCTCCTGGATTCTGTTGAGCAATCTGACGTTTTGTCCAGTCAGATTTGGCGATCCATCTGTGGTAACGTTGGCGAGTTTACTCCAAGGTAGCTTGTGCCGTAACATGGCCGCCGCCACACTGTTGTACAAATCCTCTCCCCTGGTTTTTCCCTTCAAGGTTTCTGATAGAGTGCTTATGCGCATTAGTAAACATATTATGTCATTCATGTTTAGATTAGTAAACATATTATGTTATCCCATGTTAGTTTACTACATATTATGTTATTGCATGTTCAATTCAGACTATATGGAATAAAGTATCAGTCGAACAGTATGAAAGCAGGATGTAACGAGTATCAAGTTTCAATCTATGTCCGGCCAACACTGAGTTGTCCGTAGCTGATTGGACAACAGATCGCTGCTGTGGACGTTCAAAAACTAGTCAGAGCGGAAGCTCTCCCTCTTTGTTCTGTGTGCTGATCTTTGTTCGTGTGCTCCTGACTTCGCTCTTGCCTAGACGAGAGAAGTGCTTTTTCTGTCTCACTAGAATAAAGTAGTTTTTTGTTCACCATCTATCGTCGTCACTGATATTTTTATCACAGAACTTCATTGAACACCAATTGGCAACAGATAACGTGTTTTGTTTAAAATGTCATGTCAGCATTCTTTATATAAACTGTAGCATAGAAAAAATGAATTAAAAAAAAACATTATTATCATATTACCTGTTAGGGTAATTCGCTATACGAACATCTTTAAACATCTTTTTGCATCATTTTGTTCTGGTTTGGACTTCCTGATACATCATCCTGCCTGCCTTTACATGACGTCACATTCCATTACGTCACATCCTATTGCGTCGCACCCTGTCCGTCCCAGTCCGCGTTTCTTCCTCTTTCCTTTCTGTCCCTCCTTGGCCGACACCCCACGATGCCCCATACTGTCTACAAGATTAAACTAACTTATTCTGTTCAACACTTGGCTTCCTTCTGATTTAACCATCCTCTGTCAACACCCTGAAAAGCCATGAACCACAAACAAAAAATCAAAACATGGTAAAGTTAAATGGAAAATAACTTTAAAGTACAAATTACTAAATAAATATAACTGAACCATGTTCATGTATTGCAGGAAAAGGTCAAATGAATGTTGTCACAATTATGTTACAGTAAAGTCTCGTTATATCGATATTCAAGGGAGTCTGAAAAAATATCGATATAATCGGGATTATCGATATATCCGACCCTGTTTGCATGTAATTTTCTCCGTGCGTGCATAGAAAAAGTATCGATATAACCGGGACTATCGATATATCCGATATCGATATAACGAGACTTTACTTTTTATGATTTGAGCAATTCTGTGCCAATCTTTGGCGGGCCGGATGAAAAAGGCAAAAGGGCCGCATGTGGCCCACGGGCCGTAGTTTGCCCACCACTCGTCTAGTGTGTCTGCATCTGTTGCTGAAATGCCACAACTTCCAAGACATACAACCCCGAGCTCCTTGAGACACTTTATACAAAAAGGCTATAATCCCGGCGAAACAGAACTCAATTGATGAAGAAATGATTGCAAGTGATTTTCAGCCATTTTCCATCGTGGATGACAGATGATTCATGAAATATACTCATGCTCTCAACCCAATCTATGCTATTCCAAGCAGGAAAACATTGTCTCAAAGAATCATACCAGACCTATATGACAGAGAATGTGCTGCAGTCCAAGAACGGGTCAAAAAAACCACCGCTGTTTGTCTGACAACTGACTACTGGACATCCCAAACCACAACATCCTACATGTCAGTTACATGCCACTTCATTGACAATTTCAACATGGTGACCCATCTGCTGGATTCTGTCAGAAACTGCCATTCTTGACTCTTGATTTAAGAAGCTGTCCTTCACTGACAATAGAGCAGTTGACGAAGCTCTTCAGAGAATAACTGCAGCAGCAGCAGCAAGATCCAACCATTCAACTTCACTGCCAAGGGGCCAAGAAGAGGCATCAGAGCACCAACAAGAGGGGCCACAGGCATCTGCTGTTTGGAGGTTCTTTGAAGAGTGAGAAACTGGAAACATGACAGGACCAAATCATTCATCAGATGCATTTCTAGAAATGAGTTCCTATCTTGAGGAGCCCCTTTTACAGAGAAGTGGAGACCCTTTGAGCTGGTGGGAGGCCAAGGATTCAGTGTACCCACGACTTACACATGTGATGACACGTGTATTGTAGCAACATCTGTCCCATCAGAGAGAATCTTCTCTAAAACAGGGCAGATATTAACAGAGAGGAGAAACAGGATTACCCCTCAAAGCTGAGGCACTTGATTTTTGTCAATGTTAATCTTCGCTAAAAACTACCTAAAGCTTTTGGATGTTGGTTTTTGTTTTACAAATGTTAATTTATAATTTGCTATTGGGAATCAAACTGATTGGTTCTTTTACTGTACATAGTTACATTTCAGTAAATATACACATCAGAGATTGGACCTTTTTGTTCATCTTGTCTTGAGATGGGTCTTTATTTTTGTATTTCAACATATTTTTTTAATCACTTCATGTTGTACTCTATGTTGAGTATGGTCAGAAGAATATGAATAAAGCCATATAATTGTAATATACTGTATATTTTTGACAATTTGTTTAATTTGTTTTTCGCATAATTTTACATGATTTTTTGTTGTAAATTAATTTAGGCAAAAATAATAATAATTGAAGAGCCATTTGGCAGCCCAAAGAGCCGGATCTTTTAAGTGAGCCGATCCAAAAGGACCGGCTCCCTGAAAAGTGCCGGAATTCCCATGACTAATACTTCGGGCCCTTAGAATTCATCGAGGGACGTAAAACCGTCGACGTTCATTTGACCCGGAACCAGTAATCTGTACGTCACCGAACGTCATATGGTGACCGAAAATGGCGGAGTTACAGTCAGAGATCGATGTCTTAGTCAAAAGAGTAGTTAAAGACATTACTAATGCACTTAAGAGGAATCCTAACATGTAAGTGTGTCTGTCTGTGATATTTGCTGGCCGAAATTGCGTCTGTCATGCCCCTAATTACTCCTTGTTGTAGCGGCAGCGGCTTATCTGTGTGCCTTGACTGTATTCTGGAATGTGAGCGCAACACACAAAGTTTATTGTTTCTCTTTGGCTGTTTATTTGGTCATCTGTACGTGTGCTATTCATTTTAACCTTGTAAAAGCAAGCATATGGCTGAGGCGTTGTTGATTTTTTTTGCGAGCACTCATTGATCGAAAATCACTGTTGTATGCCAATCTTCATCTTCTTTTCCTTTCGGCTTTTCCCTTCAAGGGGTCGCCACAGCAAATCAGTGTCCTCCATCTTGAGAGGTTTGATCTGCATGTTTGTTTTGGCCAAGCTTTTACGTCGGATGCCCTTCCTGACACAACCCTCTGTATTTATCCGGGCTTGTGACCGGCACAAGAAGACATATGTCCCTTTGTGGCTAGAGAACAAGCAACTCGCTCAGTAAAAGGATCCCAAACACAAAATGGTAATCATCACAGCAACATTCAAAAAAGCTAAAACTATACTCACCATTTGATGACAATGCTCTGATCTTACTGTGAAATGGGCATCTCTTTCCTTACATTACAACACAAACAGAACTTCAGTCCTGAGAGAGGTACACCGAAAATGCAATTTGAAATAGGTGGATTTTGAGATGGGATTTGAAGATGGGAAGAGAATCAAGCTTACAAATGTTGGGAGGAAGTGAGTTCCAGAGTTTGGGGGCGGAGCGGCTGAAAGCTCTGTCCCCCATCGTGTTGAGACGGGCAGGGAGCACACAGAGGTGGAGGGAGGAAGAGGATCTGATGGAATGAGAGGGAATCAGAATTTGAAGGTCAGATAGGTTTGGGGGGGGGGAAGGTTATGCATAGCTTTAAATGTATAAAGAAGAATTTTAAAGTTGATTCTATATATGACCGGGAGCCAGTGGAGCTCTTGGTGGACAGGGGTAATGTGGTGAGAAGAGGAGGTTCTGGTGATGATCCAGGCTGAAATATTCTGGACTAATTGAAGTATTCAAAGAGCAACTTTTGCACAAGTCAGCCAGTGGGTCCTGATAGCGCGGAGAAGTGTGAAAAAAATCAAGCATCACCAACAGGTTTCCGAGAGCCGTCTGCTGCGTGACGGAGAGGACAGCACAAGCTCGGGAGTGACTTTAACTCAGGATGAAAGTGACACTTACAGAAACAACCAAAGAGAGAATGAGAGTGTGTGTGGCGAGGAATATCTGACGCTATTCTAATGTGACATAAGATGAGATCTTAACAACTTGCTATGTTTTTGTAACCAGCCCTCCTAGTGAGTGCGAATGTATTTCTTCCGTGTCTCAGTAACTTGGTATGTTTTTGTACCCAGACCTTGTAGCCAGTGCTAACGTGTTGCTGCTGTTAGTACCTGTCTCTCGTACCTGTTTTTTTTAACCAGCCCTGTTAGGACTGTTGTAACCGTAATGCTTGGTGAACCAATTAAGTGCATAAGCCGATGTCCCACTATACATATATACATACAGTATATACCCGGATAAATACAGAGGGTTGTGTCAGGAAGGGCATCCGATGTAAAAGCTTGGCCAAAACAAACATGCAGATCAAACCTCTCAAGATGGAGGACACTGATACACTGATACACTCATTTGCTGTGGCGACCCCTTGCCGAAATGAAAAGAAGAAGAGATATACATATACAGCATATACTGTACTGCACACACACACACACACACACACACACACACACACACACACACACACACACACACACACACACACACACACACACACACACACACACACACACACACACACACACACACACACACACACACACTTGCACATGTGAATGCGTACGTGCCGTGAGCAAGATCAGAGTGGACTTTTAGGCCATGCATAGGAGAACGAAATGACAGTACATATTTGACTTTTTCCACTTTGAATATCGATATAACGAGACTTTACTGTATATATATATATATATATATATATATATATTAGACACATTTACAGTATACATCTCAGTCTGCTGACATTTTTACTATGCTTAGAATATCTTGTTTTTTATCCTTTCACCCCATCCCCTTTCAAATTGTTGGTGTGGACTGCAAATTTCCCCATTGTGGGATGGTTAAAGATTTTCTGATATATATATATATATATATATATATATATATATATATATATATATATATATATATATATATATATATATATATATATATATATACAGTAAAGTCTCGTTATATCGATATTCAAGGGAGTCCGAAAAAATATCGATATAACCGGGACTATCGATATATCCAACCCTGTTTGCATGTAATTTTCTCCGTGCGTGCATAGAAATAGTATCGATATAACCGGGACTATCGATATATCCGATATCGATATAACGAGACTTTACTGTATATATATATATATATATCCATATACATAACAATATATAACAATGCTGGCATATTGGTGTTGCCGAAAAGGTGCAACTGCTCAGCAGTCTCCTCCTTAATGAATGTCATGGCCAAAAATGTTGAAAAACAATCCACATCAGTTCCACACGATGCAGAACAACTCAAAGTGACAAAAGAAAACACAAAATCAACAAAAAAGCAAGGGTCATGAATGCACTTTCTGACGGCTGCCTACTTGGGCCCCGAGTTGGACTATGTTCCATTAGTAATACAAAGTGCTCTTTTTTGTAGTTTCAAAACAGGGATAAACAATGAACAATCTTATTCAGCGCATCCATGGTTATTCAACATGCTCCCTATGGTTTAGATATTTTTCATTTTGACTTTGACTGCTTCCAACTTTGTTTTGCATTCACTACGTCTCCAAGAAATTACATTTCATACTCTCTTTAGGTTTTGTTAGGGTTCATTAAACGTTCATTAAACAGGTGTCATTTGTCAGATGTTCACCTGCATTGTTTGTGTTACAGGGGAATTTTGAAGTGGTTCATAGTGTCCTTATAACAAGGGAAAAAACGAATCACAAAACTGTAGGCCAACATCTGGTGAACGATCGTTTGCAGCTAGAGCAAGCATTTACGAGCATGAAGTAACTGGTGTGAACACGCATTTTGTTCTCTATTCCAAGAGTAATAAATGTTTGTCGCTTATAGCGGCTTGAAAGTGTACTAAGCATTCACGGTCAACAGTCCATACCTGTGTTATCCCTAAATTCATTATCTCCTTCCACAGTGATGAGATTGGATTGATTCCATTTGGAGAGGGACGTTCCAACCGAAGCCCCGTCATTGTGGTGGAGAACAAGCTGGGATTAGAGACCTGGTGTGTCAAGTTTCTGCTGCCATATGTACATCATCAGGTGTTACTCTACCGATTACGGAAACATTGGCTGGATAAGGAAGGTAATTGACCCAGTTGACTTCCAGACTTGACAACAATTTGTTTTAAACTGAGTGTTCAAAAATGAGTCGTGAAGTGTCTATTTAATGCTAACTACGATAAATGTTTAATAATAATAATAATACATTTCATTTATACGTGCCTTCTAAACCTCTCAAGGACACTTTACAGTCGTAGGATCTTTTCTGCGGGTGAGCAGCGGCAGCCACACGGAGGGGAGGTGAGAGAGAGAGGGAGGTAGGTAGGGAGCGAGAGAGGGAGGGAGCGAGGGAGCTGCAAATAAAATACATTAAAGCCGCACATGATTGGTCAAAAATGCAGCACTGGGGGGGAGTTACAGAAACACAGAGCTGCAAATATTAATAGATCGGTAGACGACAGAGAGAGTGAAAAAATTGATAAAAAACACTGAAATTAGGACTCGTTTGACATTATTAGGACTCGGACTTCATTGATAGTTCAAAGGCAGAGTGTAGACTGCAAGGTTAAAATATCCCATCAATCAGGCTCCACTAATAACCTGCACATGCCACCTGGACACTTGATAGTCTGACGATAAAGCTGCCAAAGCTTACAAGGAATCATTCCTCAAGTTGCCCACTTCATTTCATCAAGCCATCAACGACCATCACCAAGATAAATAAAATAACTTTATTATATTGTAAAGTTTATTTCTTTAATTACAATACCAATAAAATCTAGTGGTCATAAGTACGAGTGGCTGTAACTCGCGCCGGTTGTAAATCGGATGTTACACACACACACACACATACACACACACACACACACACACACTCGGTCATTCTCTACTACCTTGGGAGGTGTTTCCCATTTTGACCTTGGGGTTTCCAGTCCATACTCCGCACAGATATTTTGGTAGACTATGCCAGCCACCTGGTTATGGCGCTCCATGTAGGCTTTCCCTGCCAGCATCTTACACCCTGCAGTTATGTGTTGGATTGTCGCAGGTGCCTCTTTGCACAACCTACACCTTGGGTCTTGCCTGCTGTGGTATTTCCGTGCCTCTATGGCTCTGGTGTTCAGGGCCTGCTCTTGAGCAGCCAGGATGAGTGCCTCTGTGCTGTCCTTTAGGCCAGCCCTCTCTAGCCACTGATAGGACTTCTTGAGATCAGCCACTTCAGTTAGGGTTCGGTGGTACATCCCGTGTAGGGGCTTTTCCTCCCATGATTGTCCCTCTTCCAGCACCTCATCCTCTGTTCCCCATTGTCTGAGACATTCTCTGAGTACATCATCCGTTGGAGCCTTATCTTTGATGTATTCATTGAGCTTTGATGTTTCATCCTGGACAGTGGCTCTCACACTCACTAGTCCGCGGCCTCCTTCCTTACGTCTTGTGTACAGTCTCAGGTTGCTGGACTTGAGATTTAACGCTCCATGCATGGTGAGGAGTTTTCGGGTCTTAACATCCGTGGTCTGGATGTTTCATCCTGGACAGTGGCTCTCACACTCACTAGTCCGCGGCCTCCTTCCTTACGGCTTTGTACAGTCTCAGGGTGCTGGACTTGGGATGGAACCCTCCATGCATGGTGAGGAGTTTTCGGGTCTTAACATCCGTGGTCTGGATCTCTTCCTTTGGCCACCTTATTATTCCTGCAGGGTATCTGATCACTGGCAGGGCGTAGCTGTTTATTGCCCCGGTCTTGTTCTTGCCATTGAGCTGGCTTCTCAGGACTTGCCTCACCCGCTGGAGGTGTTTGGTCGCTTTCCTTGTTGCGAGTTCGAGGTTGTCATTGGCCTGTGGTATACCGAGGTACTTGTAGCTGTTTTCAATGTCTGCTATTGTTCCTTCAGGGGGTGAGACCCCTTCATTGTGCACTGCACTATATATATATATATATACAGTAAAATATTTTTTATCGATATCGGATATATCGATAGTCCCGGTTATATCGATACTATTTCTATGCACGCACGGAGAAAATTACATGCAAACAGGGTCGGATATATCGATAGTCCCGGTTATATCGATATTTTTTCGGACTCCCTTGAATATCGATATAACGAGACTTTACTGTGTATACACTGATCGATATGTGTATATACAGTAAAGTCTCGTTATATCGATATTCAAGGGAGTCCGAAAAAATATCGATATAACCGGGACTATCGATATATCCGACCCTGTTTGCATGTAATTTTCTCCGTGCGTGCATAGAAATAGTATCGATATAACCGGGACTATCGATATATCCGATATCGATATAACGAGACTTTACTGTATGTATATATTCACAACGGCGAACCAACCAGATGTCATGATCATATATAAAAGGCAGAGAAAAGCTGTTGTAGTGGATGTAGCAGCCCCAATTGATGGAAACATCAAAAAGAAGGAACACGAGAAACTAGAGAAATACCAGGGGCTCAGAGAGGAGCTGGAGTGGGCCTGGAAGGTGAAGGTGACAGTCGTGCCTGTGGTGGTCGGAACACTCGGGGCAAACAAGACGAGTGGTTGCAACATATCCCAGGAACAACATCGGATATTTCGGTCCAGAAAAGCGCAGTTCTAGGAACCGCATGAATGCTGCGCAGAAACGTCGAGCTTCCTGGCCTGTAGTAGAGGACCCAAGCTAAAATGGGGGACGGACGGACACCAGCACCAGAGCGGCCCAGATATACCATATCAGAAATGACCCAAGGTGTAGCGTGTGCATAGAGGCACCTGAGACATTCCAACACATAACTGCAGGGTGTAAGGTGCTGGCAGGGAAAGCTTCATAGCCAGGTATCTGGCTTAATCGCGAAACTTCTGTGCGGAGTATGGACTGGTAACCCCAAGGTCAAAATTGGAAACACCTCCATAGGTGGAGAATGACCAAGCAAACATTCTGTGGGCCTTCCAGATACAGACAGACAAGACGGTAATGGCGAACCAACCAGATATTGTGATCATAGATAAACCGCAGAGGAAAGCCTTTGTACTGGATGTAGCTATCCAAGTGATGTGAACATCAGAAAGAAGGAATATAAGAAACTAGAGAAAAACCAAGGGCTCAGAGAGGAGATAGAGAGACCCTCGAAGTTAATGGTGACAGTCGTGCACTGACCCCAAACTCGATAAGTGGGTACAACAGATCCCATTGGATATTAGATTAGATTCATTTTCATTCATCTCACAGTTGAGAAATTCACAATTCTTCTCAGTAAAGTTATGTAAACAAGGATACTGCACAGAACCCAAAAGCTTTCTGGACATTCCATAATGTTAGTCTACCGTTGTGCGGTGGTACCACCCAATGACAGCTGAGGGGCAATATGCAAACCTGAGCTCAAAAATACATAACAGTTGTACAGTCGGTGAAGAAAGTCAGTGTACCATTTCAAAGTCACGCTATTGTGGTCCAAGTGTGAAATTCTGGAGAATTCCGAAAGTATGGTCCTGTGAAATATAAGATCTGTGACAATGGTTAGAGTGATTACAGAGCTAGAGTACTAGTTTACCTTGAATATGCTATTCATAATTTTATATTACTCTTTTTTTCATTCCTAAAAAGGGTTATTAAAGGAGCTGCTGTGTGACAAACATTTTCCCACTCTGATTGATGGAAAAAATGTTATTTGAAATTGAAAATCCAAATTGTTGTTTCAATAATTATTTCTATTAACACAAAGAAAAGTGATCAGTGACATATTGTTAATGAGAGCATTGAAATTGGAAACAGGACAAAAAGAAATCAAAGGAAATGCATTCATTTCTTCATTTACCATTCTGCTTAATCCTCACTATTTGTGTTTGTATTTTATTTATTATAGTACCTATGCTTCTCTGTGACTGTAAAGTGTCCAAGGGAGCTTTGAAAGGCACTTAAAATGTCATGCATTATTTTTATTATTTAGGCAGTAGGCGGAGGACACTGTACCGTTTGCCCGCTAATGAATGGCAAGGCACAAAAAGACAAATAACTATCCGTTTTCACATTCACACCATGTGACAATTTTAAGTGTTAAATTAGCCTGCCAAACATGTTTTTGGTAAGTGGGAGAAAACAGGAGAAAACCCACACAGGCCTGGGGAGAACACGCAAACTCTAGTCTACACAGATAGGCTGGAGCGATGATTGAACCCACCGGGCTGCTCGAAAACCCAAAGGAAATTTTGAACCGATAATCTTGTTTTGACCCATTCACTGCCAGAAATGTGCTTAAATGTGTCATTGTCAGTTGAATTCCAGGACCCATAGAATATTGAGTTTTAGGACTACATAAACATTCAAACTTCAGCGGTCTCCACAGCGAATCAGTGTCAGAATCAGTTTTGTGCATCCTCTTCTCTCACACCAGCCACCTTCAAGTCCTCTTTGACAACATCCATAAACCTCCTCTGAGGACTTCTTTCGGTCTCCTGCCTGGCCGTTCAAGGCTCAGTATCATTCCGATATAATCACTCTCGCTCCTCTGGACATGTCCCAAACCATCTCAGTCTAGCATTTCTGACTTTCTCTCCAGAGCCTCTAATAGGTGTCCCTCTGATATGCTCATTCCTGATACTATCTAACCTGGTCACTCCCAAAGAAAACCTGGACATCTTCATCGCTGCTACCTCTAGCTCTACTTCCTGTATTTTCTTCAGTGGCACAGTCTTACTGTCATTCCTAACATCATGGCTGTTCTTACCACAGTTTTAAACAGCTTTGCTTTCATCCTAGCTGAAACCTTTCGATCTCACATCACACCTGACATTTTTCTCCAGCCGTTCCACCTTGCCTGGACACGCTTGTTCACTTCTTTTTCACACTCTCCATTGTTCTGGACATTTGGCCCCAAATACTTAAAATTTTCCTCCTTCTTCATCTCTTCTCCCTGTAGCATCACTCTTGTACTTGGGTCCCTCTCATTAACACACATAAACTCTGTCGATGAAAAGGTTTCTTCAGCCGTCATCTGTACTTCTTTGAAGGTGTCTGACGTTTTGCTTCTCATCCAATAGGCTTGGTCAGCGAACTAAAATTTGCTGGTAAATTTGTCATATATATATCCCTACTGTACAGTGGTGGCGGTGCCAGACCTCTGTTGTCATAGGTCCCTGCTCTAAGGTTGGGGGGAGCAGAGGACTATTCCCTGAGGCTACACTGATTAGGCAGGACAATAGAAGTAATCAGTCAGGACAATGGAAGTCATCAGTGTAGCCTCAGGGAATAGTCCTCTGCTCCCCCAGTTTAAGTTTAAGTTTAAACTTAAACCGGACCACATCTGCCACTTATTGGAAATATGCCTTAATACTACGTATTCTCAATTTAGGGAAAATTTTTACAAATTCATGGTTGTGCTATGGGCTCACCAGTTTTACCCATAGTGGCTAATCTGTGCATGGAAGAGATGGAGAAACAGGCCCTCACATCCTTCCCGGGGACAAAACCGAGACACTGGTTTAGATATGTGGACGATACTTTTGTCATAATTAAAAAACAAGAAATTCAATCCTTCGCAGTTAAGGTTAAGGTGTTGTCTACCGAGTTAAGGTGATCACCTTGACTCCGTAGACATCAACATTAAATTTACTCGCGAGGACATTAAAGAGAACCAACTAGCCTTTTTGGATTGTAAAGTAATTATAAAAGAGGACAGAGCGCTAAAAACAGAAGTCTTTAGGAAGGTTACGCACACTGACCAATACTTAGTTTTCGATTCGAACCATCCTCTACAAAACAAACTAGGAGTTATCAGAACCCTCCAGCATAGGGCTAAACTAATACCAACAAGCGTCAAAGGCAGAGAAAAGGAGTCAAAACATATCAGGAGAGCACTCACAAACTGTGGGTACCCTCAGTGGTCGTTTAACAAATGTCAGAAAGAAAGAATAGGGAATGAAACCAAGAATTTTGAAGATACAAAAAGGAGAGGAGTAGCAGTACCTTACATTGCAGGAGTTTCTGAAAAATAACAGAGTACTTTGACAACACTAAATTCCTACTTATTTCAAACCGATAAACACTTTAAGGCAAAAATTAGTGCATCCAAAAGATAGGCTGCCCAATGAAAAACAAAGTACAGTGGTACCTCGGTTCTCGGACGCCTCACAGTTCGAACAAATCGGTGTTCGAACAAAATATTAGAGATATTCTTGCTTCAGCGTTCGAACATCAATCGGTGTTCGAACGCCAATACGACGCGTGAGTGCGCCGCTCAGCTCCCCACCCTCGCGGCGCACGGGTGTATCGCTCTCTCCGTGACCAACTGTTGTCGCTAGCCGACGTGCTGCGTTTTGCTCTAGCGTTTAATATAGATGTACGAAGAGTTTTAGCCCCTAATCAAAGAATAAGGAGGCTGTGAAATCTAGTGATCTGACTGTGGGAGTGAGAGCAAGTGTCATTGGATAGATATTTGAAGAGAAAAGAACATCCTGTAGCCGAGTCATCCGTAGCTGTCACGTTCCGAGCGAGAGTGACGGCAGATGACTCGTCGGAACGTAGTGGAATGTTTGGGATCCCAAAACAGACACGTACTAACCACGCAGGGTTTTTATTCACAAATAAAAGAAAACACAGCGAGTAAGAAGGCAGGGGGTGATCCGACCCGCTTACTACGCCAAAAAGCAAATGGCACACGAGGGTGCAAAATTACGCAATCCCGGAAGACGACATAAATTCACGGGATGCAGGGAAAATACCTCGGACCGGATACACTCGCGCATCGAAGGAAGAGTCCAGGTACGGTGGCGAGGTGCGTCAATCATCCGGCATTGGTGAGGTGATCGCGAACCGTATAAATGCCCCGTGTCCGTGATTAGAGAATTGACAGCAGGTGGAGAACGGCCGGGAGAGGCAGACCCCCCGCTGTCGACTCGCAAGTGACAGGAGCAAAGAGATGGTTTCGGTGTTCGAAAAAATTGCTTTTCGCACAGGGTCCTGGAACGAATTATGGTCGAGAACCGAGGTACCGGCGATTCTCCGGTTCCCGGAAATCGCTCGTCGCCCTTCCCGGCGGTATATCCACCGCGGATCACGTCGAGGCTTTCACCTCGATGGCTCCAAGGATATCACCTCCCTGTGGTCATCCGTCCGCCAGCCGCGCAGAAGGAGCAGCCGCTCGGTCGATCACCGTATGTTAGCCGGCCTGGCTAGGTCGGCTAATGCGCCTCGTAGTGGGGACGCCACCAGCGTCAACTTCGGCCTCGTCAACGTCCGCTCGCTTACGGGAAAGGGGTGTCTTATCCAAGACATTCTTATTGACCGTAAGCTTGACTTTTTTTGTATAAATGAGACTTGGCAAATGGCGGGAGACTTCTCCGAGCTCAATGGCGCGACTCCGCCAGGCTTTGTTTACATTTCTAAGCCCCGCCTCTCAGGCCGCGGAGGTGGTCTGGCGATAATTTACCGCAAGAACTGGAAAATCCTTCAAGTTTCACTCCAAGAAACCCTATCGTTTGAATGCCTTGCTTGTAAAATTTCTGGACCCTCACCCACCATCATAGCCGCTGTATATCGTGCACCAAAACCACATTGTGACTTTCTAAAAGAATTATCTGATGTCCTCACACACCTCTCCACCCTGTCACCAAATGTAATTATTCTCGGGGACTTCAACATCCACATGGACAATTCCACTCTTCCCCTCACGAAAGACTTCACCTCCTCACTCGACAGCTTTGGTCTCCATCAATTCTCGGACTTTCCCACCCACATAAAAGGCCACACCCTGGACCTCATTTGCATGTCTGGCCTTATCCCTAAGAATTGCACAGCTAATGAACTCCCCATAACAGACCATTTCCTAGTTTCTTTCACTGTTTCCATCACCCTCTCTCTCCCCAAACCCCCCGTGTCATCTCATATCGCAACATCAAGGACATCAATGTTGCCACCCTCGCTGAGATGATCGCAATCCTGACTCCGGACTGCAACTCATCTCCTGATGAACTTGTTTCCCGGTACAACGTGGACCTCACGAACACCCTCAACGCCCTGGCTCCTGTAAAGTCCCGGTCAGTCCAATTCACCCGGTCTGCACCCTGGTTCACTGCCCATCTCCGCTCCATCAAGGCAAAATCTCGCCAACTTGAAAGACTTTACAGGAAGTCTGGGCTCACTACTCACAAGGACATGTACGCAACTCACCTTACCCATTACAAGGACTGTATCACTCATGCAAAATCGCAATATTACTCTGGACTCATTGACTCTAATCCTGGAAACTCACGGGCCCTCTTTTCCCTCTATCACAAAATCACACAACCTCCTATCTCTCTCCCCTCACACTTCTATTCCTCTGAGACATGCAACACTCTGCTTATGTTTTTTAGTGAAAGGATCAACAAAATCCATCAGCACTTCGGGTCCTCTGTCCCCCCCCCCAATCCTCCCAGCCTTTCTACTCCTTCCCAACGACTTTCTGCCTTTGAACTCCCCCATTCCTCTATAATCTCAGACATTATCAACAAATCCAAGAACTCCTCCTGTCAACTCGACCCCCTCCCGACTATCCTTATAAAGTCCTGCCTACCCTCTCTTCTCCCATTTATTTCTACCATTATTCACTCCTCATTATCAACTGGAATTGTTCCTATCCCACTCAAAACCGCAGCTGTCACTCCAATCTCAAAACCGCAGCTGTCACTCCAATCCTGAAAAAACCTGGCTCAGACCCAAACGATTTCAATAACTTGCGTCCAATTTCCCACCTCCCATTCATCGCCAAAATTCTTGAAAAGACAGTTGTGTCCCAGCTTCACTCACTCACAATAACCTGTTCGAACAATTCCAGTCTGGTTTCCGCCCCCGCCACAGTACTGAATCGGCTCTCATAAAAATCACGAATGATCTTTTTATGGCAGCCGATGCCGGTTCACTCTCCATCCTCATCCTTCTCGACCTGACCTCAGCCTTTGACACCATTTCCCACCCTATCCTGCTCGACAGACTTTCCACCCTAGGCATCACACATACCCCACTCCGCTGGTTTCATTCCTATCTCTCTGATCGCTCACAATTCATCCAAATCAACTCCTTCACCTCACGGTCCTCTCCTGTGTCCTCTGGTGTGCCTCAAGGGTCTGTCCTGGGGCCACTTCTCTTTATTATCTACCTACTTCCTCTTGGCAATATTTTCCGTAAGTTTGGCATTCACTTTCACTGCTTCGTGGATGACACCCAACTCTACCTCTCCAGCAAACCCGACGCCTCTCTTCCACCTTCATCCCTCTCACTTTGCCTCTCAAGTTGGTCAGTTGCAGTGCCAACCATTTACTTTCTGCTGTATTTGAGACTAACAAAGTCCCACCGTCACCCTTTAGTTTTGAATATCACTATTTTGTTTGGTTTTTTAGTGTTTGTTTTTTGTGGCCCCAGCACCCACCACAACTGTAGTGAGGATAAACTGCTCCAGACAATGAATGAATATGTTTGTTTTTGTAAATCTTTATTTAGAAAATCAAAACAATCAGAACACTTAGAAAGTGCACTTAGAACGATTTTTCGGTATACACACGGAACGCCACAATGGGTGATGTGTCGTTCGTTCCTAACAAGGAAATGGCAGCCGACTTTACAGAAACGGGGTTACAGAAACACCGAGCTGCAAATAAAAATAGATAGGCAGACTACAGAGAGAGAGTGAGAAAATGGGTAGAAAACAGTGAAATTTGGACTTGTTTCAACTTTATTGATAGTTCAAAGGCAAACTGTAGACT
Organism: Hippocampus bargibanti; assembly: GCF_051943395.1. Lineage (NCBI taxonomy): Eukaryota > Metazoa > Chordata > Actinopteri > Syngnathiformes > Syngnathidae > Hippocampus > Hippocampus bargibanti. Next base: position 31,414,849 of record NC_142737.1, on the reverse strand, counting down.
GCAAGGTTAAAATATCCCATCAATCAGGCGCCACAAATAACCCGCACAAGCCATCTGTACACTTGATGCAAAAAGCTATCAACCCAGCTAAAGAGAACACAATTGATGTGGACTAGGTAAAATTATCGCAGAGAAAGCACAGCAACTTCACTCGTATATCGTCAAGAGGCAACCTGGAAGTTCGTCATCCATTGATGATTTCAAGGCTAGCCACAAATGGTTTGAGAACTTTAAGCGTCGTACAGGGATTCATAGTGTCATTCGTCATGGTGAGGCAGCTAGTTCTGACAATAAAGCTGCCAAAACTTACAAGGAATTATTCCTCAAGATGGTGGAAGAAGAAGGCTATGTTCCTCATCAAGTGTTTATGCTGATGAAACCACTTCATCCATCAAGCCATCAACGACCATCACACAGGTAAATAAAATTACTTTATGATATAGTACAATTTATTTCTTTAATTACAATACCATAGCACATTTATTATACATAAAATAAGATAGTTTGTGTAGTTTTAAGGCTTAGAAAATTAGAAAGAAAATTATGTTTTATGGTGACCTGGGAACGTATTATTCTGATTTTAATGGTTTCCCATGAGAAATTGATGGTTGGGATACACACTTTTCGCCTTACTCTGTCTGGGAACCAATTAAGTTCGTAAGCCAAGGTATCACTGTACTCAACATTTGCTTATGTGTGTGTGTGTGTGCGCGTGTGTGCGTGTGTGTGTGTGTGTGTGTGTGTGTGTGTGTGTGTGTGTGTGTGTGTGTGCGCGTGTGTGTGTGTGTGTGCGTGTCATTCTTGATCATGTTTGTATTCCTCCAGCTTTAGTGGATATTACGTCCACCCTCTTGCTGCTTAATCCTGATGTCACCACTGCATGGAATGTCAGGTACACACACAAATCCATCCATGGCGGCTGTCATCTTCAACACTTCATTATCTCTTGATAAAACAGCACACAACATTCATGTGTAATTCATACCTTTGTCATATCTGGTGACGTTATGGCGCCCCCTGTTTGGGTGCCTCTACACCAGCTCCTAACCCTGTTTAAGTCCCTTTCCATCTTACTAATAAACTTTGTTAATGCATTTGTCCGATTGTGTTTTGTGTATTTCCGTTTCTGAAACCTACAGGGAGGAGATGGGCATTTTCATCTCATCTTCTGCTAATCTCCGTTATTTTAATTTTTTGCGGCTACTGTGAATGGGGAAACGATTTGCACACGGGATCCCATTGTTTACAGTTGACCAGACAACCATTGTTTACAGTTGACCAGATGCGAGCATGGCTAGCTAATAGCAGGCTTGCGGCCGCAAAACCAGGCATCCCCGACGAGCTGAAGAGGAGAACATGAGGATTTCGAGCCGGCAAAGACCACCGCAGACGGAGAAGATACTAACATGTCCTCCCGTCTATCATTATGTGGAATGTGAGATCGCTAACAAGATGGGCGAGCTCATGACGCTAACGCAACATCAGACGCAGTACCCTGAAACCAGTTTGATGCACCTCACGGAAAGAAGGCTGTCGGCGATCACTCCGGACACACACGCTGAGTTGCAAGGCTTCCAACTTGTATGTGCAGACAGGAATGCAGGCAGTGGTAAGCAGAAAGGAGGGGAAATTGCTATTTTTGTGAACGACAAATGGTGCAATCCTGGGCATATCACGTTCAGAGAGAAACTGCATTCGGAACAATGAGCTGCCAGCCATTAGCCTCTGGCCGCATTATCTTCCACGGGAATTCTCACACGTGATAGCTGTGTTGACGTACATTCCCCCAATGGCAAATGGCTGTGCAGCCTCTGATGCCCTGATGAATGTCGTAAAGAAGCAGCAAACCCAGTCCCCCAACGCCGTGCTCATTATATCTGGAGACTTCAACCGTGTCTCACTGCAGTCCTCCCTCCCAACCTTCACACTGTATGTAACCTGTGCTACCAGAAAAAATAACATCTTGGACTTGTTTTACGCAAATGAAAAGGATGAATTCAAATTCAACCCCCTCTTGGACGAGCAGACCGCAATGTTGTTTCTCCAGCCTGTGTACAAACCACTGGTGCACAGACAACCAGCTGTGACCTGCACGGTCAGAAGATGGTCAACAGAGGCTTAAGAGGCTCTGCAGGAATGATTTGAGTCACCCAAGTGGGAGCTCTTCACTGAGGTTGGATTGGATTTACCTTTATTCGTCTCGCAATGGAGAAATTTACATTTCACACCAGCAAAGTTATGAAAGGAATGAAAGAAGTAGAAAAATGAAATGCAGGAGGTGCTGGAAAGCCAGCCTTTCTCGTGGCGCAATCTTGATGCCAAAACAACAAAAAAAACCCTACATAACAAATAATATGACAACACAAAGACACCAAGCCATTGATTCTTAAGCACTTTCTGTACCCTCTTTGTGACATGAAGCAGTTCTACATGAAAGGAGAAAAGATCAAAGTGTCCTTTTCACCAGTGGATCCGGGATGTCATGGTGGAATGTGCATGACTACTACAAGGTAAATGTTGAAAGCAAACACGAAGCTGTAGCATCCATTGACAAAAAGAGACTGTCTCACATCTCCTGTCCCACGTAAACCCGCTTCAATTCCAAGCCACGACAATTCCACATATACATCGGCGCTCTGCGCTGACATTTCTTTCTTATCATCGCGGCTCTTCAAGCCATGCACCCATCCAGCCACAGACGGTCCAGCAGCACCGACCTTTCCGCTGAACAAAGCGGGGCTGTGCAGATGCTGGCCATTAAAGGCGGAAAAAAGCACATTTTGTCCCAGAGCTGTCCAGCGATGACAGTCAAATGGCACCTCCCATTCAAAAACAGTACCGGCATATTTGTGCTGCCGAAAAGGTGCAGCCGCTCAGGACATTCTCCTCCTTGATGAATGTCGTGGCCAAAAATGCTGAAAAACAATCCGTGTCCGTTCTACATGACGCATAACAACACAAAGTGACAAAAGAAAACACAAAAACAACAAAAAAAGGCTCATGAGAGCACTTGCTGACGGCTGCCACCGGTGTGCCATTTTGGACTTCTTTAGGTTAGGACCAGGTGGGAGCTCTTCACTGACATTCATGGGGAGTACTTTGATTCACTCACTTGCACCATTGCGGATTACATAAACCTTTGTGAAAGAAACACCATATCCACCAGGATTGTTTTTCCAACAACAAACCGTGGATTAATCCTGACATAAAGGCCCTCATGAAGAAATCGTAAAGGGCTTTCATGTCGGGGTGCAGATCCAACTGAGGAGAAAGTTCAGAAAGGGGAAAAAAGCCTACAGGATGAAATGGAGGAGCAGCTGCAAGCCAGCAATGTTGCTAGTATCTGGAAGGGCCTGAACAACATTAGGCCACAAAAGCCCAGTGATGTTGACTGAGAAAGACAAGGACTGGGCAGATGAACTGGGAGCACTGTGAGGATCACAATTTCCATTTTTTTTTCCAGTGCCTTTAACACCATCCAGCCCAACCCACTGTGGGACAATCTGCGGCATGCAGTGAACACCACCTCACATCATGGATTACAGAGTCGCTCACAAACTGGCCGCAATATGTGAGGGCAAAAAACTGTGAGTCGGACAGACTTCTCTGAGCACTGGGGCGCTGCAGGGGACAGCTCTGGCTCAATGCTTGTTCACCCTCTCAGAATCAGAATCAGAATCATCTTTATTGCCAAGTATGTAGAACACACAAGGAATTTGTTTCCGGTAGAACACGCTGCACTAGTATCGTTGTCAAAAAAACTGCTAAGTGGCACTATACAGTTCCAGTTCCACTTCGGACTTCAGCAGTTCAACGTGCCACCTCCAGAAGTTCTCCGATGATTCAACGGTTGTTGGCCTTATCACAGAGGGAGACAGAGTACAGTGAACTGACAAAGGACTTTGTTGAATGGTGCCAGCAGAATCACCTCCGGATCAAACCCGGGAAAACCAAGGAGTTGGTTGTGGATTTCTGCAGGAAACTGTCCTCACCTGCACGTTAAACATCCATTATACGGACCTGTAGAGGGTGAGTTCCTACAAGTACCAAGTGTTATTCTCAACAATGAACTGGGCTTTTCTAGAAACACGGATGCCCTGATCACAAAGGGACAGAGTCACATCTTCCTACTCAGGAAACAGGTCGTTTGGGAGTCAGGGGTCACTCCTTCAGACATTCTTTGAATCTGTGGTAGCTTCACCCATCCAGTATGGAATTGTCTGCTGGTCAGGCAGCATCACGACCGGGACAGAAAAAGACTGGAGCGCCTTGTCAAGAGGGCCAGTTCTGTCCTGAGCTGCTCGTTGGACTCTCTGGAGAAGGTGGGCAGCAGACGGACGCTTGCTATACTAAAAACTATGATGGACAGCCCCTTCCATATGCACCTGCTCACCCTGACAGCACTGGGTAGCTCCTTAGCCAAAGACTGTTGTTGTTGAACTAAATTTTCTCGAAGCTGTCCGGAGGTCAACTTCCATGGCCTCACCAAACTCTTCCCATGCCCTAGTGAGGGGGGGGGGAGGGAGAAAGAGAGACTACTGCCATGTTGCAATAATTTTGTTTGAAAAGTGCATGTTGTAATGGTCGACTATGATGTATGACTTACAGGAAGGAGTTGATTCAGTCTGGAATACTTCAAGCAGAAAAAGACCTCTACCTTGGCAAGCTGGCACTCAGTAAATTCCCCAAAAGCCCAGAGACATGGATACATCGGTAAGATCTATCTTTTTGTGTTATGTGACTCCTACAAACCAATCATAATTCCACTGAAGTTGTGACATTGCCATCCATCCATCCATCCATCCATCCATCCATCCATCTTCTGCCGCTTATCCAGGGTCTGGTCGCGGGCACAGCAACTTTTGTAGGGAAGCCCAGACTTCCTTCCGTCCCGAGGCAATCCCAGGCCAGCTGGGAGACATAGTCTCTCCAGCGTGTCCTGGGTCGTCCCTGGGGTCTCCTGCCAGTGGGGCAATCCCGGAACACCTCACCGGGGAGGCGTCCAGGGGGAATCCTAATCAGATGCCCGAGCCACCTCATCTGGCTTCTCTCAATGTGGAGGAGAAGCGGCTCGACTCTGAGCACCTTATCTCTAAGGGAGAGCCCGAACACCCTACGGACAAAGCTCATTTAGGCTGCTTGTATCCGGGATCTCGTTCTTTTGGTCATGACATATAGCTCAGGGAGGCTGAGGAGTGTGATCCCATGCCCTCCCGCCCCCGTTTTTTTAAAAATGGGGACAACCACCCCTGTCTGCCAATACCGAGGCACTCCTCCGGATGACCACGCGATGTTGATGAGGCGTGTCAGCCATTACAGGCCCACAATTTCCAGAGGCTTAAGGAACTCTGGGCGGAGATCATCCACCCCTGGGGCCTTTCCACCAAGGACCTTTTTAACCACATCGGTGTGACTTCAACCGCAGAGATCGGAGATCCCATCTCAGAGTCCCCAGAACTTGCTTCCTCCAAGGAAGGCGTGTCGGTGGAGTTGAAGAGGTCTTCGAAGTACTCTGCCCACCAGCTCACAACGTCCCGAATCGAGGTGAGCAGCGCCCCAACCTCACTGTACACAGTGTTAGTGGTGCACTGCTTTCCCCTCTTGAGACGCCGGATGGTGGACCAGAATTTCCTTGAAGCAGTCTGGAAGTCTCACCGAACTTCCCATGCCTGAGTTTTTGCTTCTGCGACCACCGAAGTCGCATTCCGCTTGGCTAATTGATACCTGTCAACTGTCTCAGGGGTTTCACGGGCCATATAGGTCCGATAGGACTCCTTCTTCAGCTTGAGGCATCTCTTACTACTGGTGCGCACCAGGGAGTACGGGAGTTGCCGCCACCACAGGCACCAACCACCTTATGGCCACAACTCCGATTGGCCGTCTCAGCAAGGGAGGTGCGGAACATGGTCCATTCGGACTCAATGTCCACCACCTCTTGGGAAGTGTAAAAAATTCTTCCGGAGGTGGGAGTTAAAACTCCCTCTGCCAGGGGATTCCGTCAGACGTTCAAAAAAACCCCTCACAACACGTTTGGGTCTGCCAGGTCGGACTGGCATCTTCCCCCGCCAACGGAATCTACTCACCACCAGGTGGTGATCAGTTGACAACTCAGCCCCTCTCTTCACTCGAGTGTCCAAAACATGCGGCCGCAAATCCGATGATACAACTACAAAGTCAATCATCGAACTGTGGCCAAGGGTATCCTGGTGCCACGTGCACATATGGACACCCTTATGTTTGAATAAAGTGTTAGTTATAGACACTCCGTGTCGAGCACAGAAGTCCAATAACAAACCACCACTCGGGTTCTGATCGGGGGGGGGGGCGTTCCTCCCAATCACGCCCCTCCATGTCTGTCTGTCATTGCCCAACTGAGCATTGAAATCACCCAGCAGAACAAGGGTGTCCCAAGCGGTACTGCTCTCCAGCACACCCTCTAAGGCAGGGGTCCCCAAACTTTTTCCTGTGAGGGCCACATAACGTTTCCCTTCTCTGATGGGGGGCCAGTTTCAGTTTGTAATAGAAAAAGTGTGACGATTGTTGGGGAGCTTACATTTTTTTCTTGTTTTCCAGAAAGCGACACATAACCAAATAACCCTCTCCGGGTTCTTTACAAAAAAATGTCAGGAAACAAATGATAAAACTATTAATGAAATAAATAATAACTAAATAACCCTCTCTGAGTTCTTCACAGAAAAATACAGGAAATAAATAACACTATTTGTGAAATAAATAATATCTAAATAATTCTCTCTGGGTTCTTCATAGAAAAACAGGAAATAAATACCACTATTTATGAAATAATAACGAAATAACTCTCTCTGGGTTCTTCATAGAAAAAACAATGGAAAATTAACTTTCTGTTGTGCCAAGCACAATCTTAACAGATAAAAATTCAGCTCAATTGTCAGAGCAGAATATCTCTGACACGTATGAGCAGTCTCTTAAAGTTCTTATGTTCCTTCCTTATAATCCTTTTGTAGGTTCAGTAGGCTTGTAGACACCGCTGTTTGCAGCTCTCTCTCTCATCAACTTCCCTGTGAAAACCACAAAGGAAGCAGGTGGAGAAAGTGATACAGCGCCTACACAGCACAATACATTTCACTACCAGTATCTTTCAACAGTAGCCAAAATGGAACTGTATAGTGCCACTTATCAGTTTTTAACAAATTCCTTGTGTGTTCTACATACTTGGCAATAAAGATGATTCTGATTCTGATTCTGATCAAAGTCAAGTCAAAATTTATGTCAGTCAACTTTATTGTCTCTCTGTGTCTTTGTGTTGTCATGTTATTTGTTATTTAGTTTTTTTTGTTCTTTTGACTTCAAGACGGCGCCGCGAGAATGGCTGCCTTTCCAGCAGCTCCTGTGTTTTGCTTTTCTACTTTCATTTCTTTCATAACTTTGCTGCTGTGAAATGTAAATTTATCCACTGCGAGACTAATAAAGGCAAATCCAATCCAATCCAAAACGCCAATTTGCCGGGGGAGGGGAGGGGTATGGCTGTAAAGATGGATTTTATCCCAGTAGATTTTATTGGATTGGATGGGATTTGCCTTTATTAGTCTCACAGTGGAGAGATTTATTTATATTTCACAGCAGCAAAGTGAGGAAAGGAATGAAAGTAGAAAAAAACAAAATACACGAGCTGATGGAAAGGCAGCCACTCTCGCGGCGCCGTGTTGAAGTCAAAAGAACAAAAAAAAAACCTAAATAACAAATATGACATCACAAAGACAATATGACAACACAAAGACACAGTCATTCCTTCTTAAGCACTTTCTGTACCCTCCTTGTTACATGAAGCCGTTCCAGATGAAAGAGAGGATCACAGCATGTTTTCACCGGTGGATCAGGGACATCATGGTGGAATGTGGACGTCGACTACAAGCTAAATGTTGAAAGCAAACATGCAGCTATAGCATCCATTGACGAAAAGAGATTGTCTCATATCTCCTGTCCCACATAAATCCGCTTCAATTCCAAGCCGCGACATCATTAAATGTATATTTCTTCTCGTGACACAACTCCTCCGTGACAGCATCCATACATTTCTTAAACTCTCCATCCGTGAAAGGCTTACCGTTGCTTGCTATCAGTTTTGCAACCAGAAAGCTGGCCTGAACGGATAGTGTTGTTCAGCTGAGCTTGGCGTACAAATGTATTCTGAGATAGTAGTCCACTTTTTAGCCACCCGAAAGCAGAGGGAAGCAACCCTCTCGTCTTCCAGGGTGACCCCAACGTACACGCGGCGAGCTGAGGGTCAATGAGTATGCCGACACCTGCTCTACACCTCTCACCGTGGGCAACTCCAGAGTGGAAAAGAGTCCAGCCCCTCTCGAGAGGGCTGGTACCAAAACCCAGCCTACGTTGAGTAAATTCCAACTCCATCTTGTCGGAACCTTTCGACCTCGTACACCAGCTCGGGCTCGTTCCCTACAAGGCCCAAGAGCTTGCTTCTGCAGCTGAGTTTCGGACCGCCAGGGTCCCCCCCGTTTGGCTGCTGCGCTCGCACATCCAGCACAGCACCATTGACTTTCATCTGAGAGGGACAGAAAAAGCCCAACCATCATCCTGCCAAACCAGAGGATGGACAGGTATCCAGGGCCCGGATTGGGAAATGCGGGTTGACATTGGCCAATAATTGGCTTTCCCAGCGGAGATTGCAGCCACCACCCTAAGGCTAGACTTGGTGCTCTGGTCCCCTTCACTCAAGGCTGTTTACATAACCAAACTCACAGTCCCGTGGGAAAACTCGGTTGAAGAGGCCTATGAGCGCAAGAAGCCTGTGCTACAGCAGTGGATGCGCAACAGCGAGGATGGAAAGCCAAGGTATATCCAATTGAAGTTGGATGCAGAGGGTTTGTGGCTTCCTCCACCATCAGAGTGCTAAAACACCTGGCTATCCGTGGACAGGCTCTGCGGCACACAGATCAGTCTCTGAAGCGGCAGAAAGAAGCAGCCAGTGGATCTGGAACCTAAGACACTGCCCCCCCCCCCCCCCCACCAGCTTCTCAACATCTAATTGGGCGTGATCAACCTGTCGCTGGCCTTCATCGATGAGGGTGTCTAGTGATGAAAGGCTGAAACACCCAATGATTCTTTGGAGCACAACTGACGTTGTGTCCCAAATTCACAACCTTCCCATCCTTGAGGCACAGCTCCCACACCACTCTCAACATCAAGGCTAATCTCATGTGAGGACCATCCATTGGCACAAACGGACAGAACAACATCATGTCCAGTGTTTGATGATTCTCTCTGACACCTGCATTTCTCTCCTTTTATTCTTTTCTAAAAATGTACAAAATCCACCAGCATCTTCTGTCCTCTGTACCCTTCCCCCAATAATCCTACCCCCTCTCAACTCTTATGTTCTTTTGAACTCCCTCATCCCTCTACAATTTCGAACCTCATAGCTAAATCCAAGAATTATTCTCATCAATTAGATCCCCTCCTAACAGTTCTGGTCAAATCCTGCTGACCATATCTCCTTCCATTCATTTAAGCCTTTATTCACTCCTCACTATCCACGGGAATCGTCCCTGTCCCCCTCATAACGGCGGCTATCACACCAATGCTTAAAAAGCCTGGATCTGATCTCAATTACTTCAAAAACCTTCACCCCATTTCTCAACGTATTTTTATTTCTAAAATCCTTGAAAAAGTTTTTTACTCCTAGCTACACTCTCACCACTCCCAGAATGATCTCTACAAACCATTCCAATCTGATTTCCGCCCCCACCACAGTACAAAATCAGCTCTCTTAATAGTCACGAACAATCTTCTTTTGGCAGCTGACAGCTTACCCTCTAGCCTTGTCCTTCTTGACCTCACTGCAACTTTTGACACAATTTCTCATCTCATCTTCCTTGAAATACTGTACTCCATCGCCCCTACGCTGGTTCCACTCTTATCTCGCTGGCCGTTCTTAGTTCATCCAAATTAACTCCTTCATCTCACAGTCCTCTTCTGTATCTTACGGTGGGCCCCAAGGCTCTGTCCTGGGACCCCTCCTCTTTATCATCTACCTCCTTCCCCTTGGCAATATTCTCCGTAAATTTGGTATCCACTTTCATTGCTTTGCAGATGACACCCAGCTCTATCTCTCCAGCAAACCTGACACCTCTCTTCCACCTTCTTCCCTTTCACTGACTCTCTGAAATTCAATCCTGGTTTACACATAACTTCCTCAAAATTAACAGCGAACAAACTTAAATTCTTCTTATTGGTACCAAATCCACCTGAAGCAAAGCTAACAGTTTCTCTCTCACTATTGACAATTCGACCATATCTCCCTCCCATCAGGTCAAAAGCCTGGGTGTCATCCTTGACAGCACACTATCTTTTCCTCTCCCATATAAATAACTTAAGCCGATCTGCGTACTTCCACCTATGCAATATCAATCGTCTTCGCCTGTCTCTTGAACCTCACACCACTGCTATCCTTGTCCATAGTTTTGTCACCTGTCGGATTGACTATTGCAATTCACCTCTCCTTGGTGTCCCTCAGAAACTTCTCTACAAACTTCAACTAGTCCAGAATTCTTCAGCCCGGATCATCACCAGAACCTCATCCTTTCACCACATCACCCCAGTCCTCCAAGAGGCTCCCGGTCAAATATAGAATCAACTTTAAAATTCTTCTGTATACATTTAATTCATAACCTTGCCCCTCCCAACCTATCTGACCTTCTTCAAATTTATATTCCCTCTCGTTCCCTCAGATCCTCTTCTGCCCTCCACCTCTATGTGCCCTCTGATCGTCCCCGCACGATGGGGGACAGAGCTTTCATCTTCTCTGCCCCCAATTTCTGGAACTCACTTCCTCCCAGAATTCGGAACATTGATTCTCTTCCCACCTTCAAATCCCATCTCAAAATCCACCTATTTAAAATTGCATTTTCTGTGTAGCTCTATCACTTGTTTCTATTTCTAATTGTATTTTATCTATTGTATTCTATTTCTAATTGTATTTTATTTATTATTGTATCGATGCTTGTCTGTGACTGCAAAGTGTCCTTGAGAGCCTTGAAAGGCGCTTGAAATAAAATGTATTATTAATAATTTTATTATTATAAAGTTAACCTTGGATTTTAAGACTGTTATCCATCCATCCATCTTCTGCCGCTTATCCGGGGTCGGGTCGCGGGGGCAGCAGCTTCAGTAGGGAAGCCCAGACTTCCCTCTCCCCAGCCACTTCTTCTAGCTCGTCCTGGCGGATCCCGAGGCGTTCCCATGCCAGCTGGGAGACATAGTCTTTCCAGCGTGTTCTGGGTCGTCCCCGGGGTCTCCTGCCAGTGGGGCGTGCTCGGAACACCTCACGAGGGAGGCGACCTGGGGGCATCCTAATCAGATGCCCGAGCCACCTCATCTGGCTCCTCTCGATGTGGAGGAGAAGCGGCTCGACTTTGAGCCCCTCCCGGATGACCGAGCTTCTCACCTTATCTCTAAGGGAGAGCCCGGACACCCGACGGAGAAAGCTCATTTCGACCGCTTGCATCCGGGATCTCGTTCTTTCGGACACAACCCATAGCTCGTGACCATAGATGAGGGTTGGGACGTAGATCGACCGGTAGATTGAGAGCTTTGCTTTGTGGCTCAGCTCCTTCTTTACCACGACAGATCGGTACAAAGTCCGCATCACAGCAGACGCCGCACCGATCCGCCTGTCGACCTCTCGCTCCCTTACACACTCATTCGTGAACAAGACACCCCGATACTTAAACTCCTCCACTTGAGGCAAAATCTCCTGCCCGACGCGGAGAGGGCACTCCACCCTTTTCCGACTGAAAAGCATTGTCTCATTTGGAGGTGCTGATTCTCATCCCAACCGCTTCACATTCGGCTGCGAAACGCTCAAGCGAGAGTTGGAGAGCTCCACTTGAAGGCCCCAACAGTACAACATCATCTTCAAAAAGCAGAGATGCTATACTGAGGCCACCAAAACGGAAACCTTCAAGGCTTCAGCTGCGCCTAGAAATCCTGTCCATAAAGGTTATGAACAGAATCGGTGACAAAGGGCAGCCTTGGCGGAGCCCAACCCTCACTGGAAACGATTCCGACTTATTGCCGGCAATGCGAACCAGACTCTGACATCGGTCGTATAGGGACCGAACGGCCTGTATCAGGTGCTCCTGTACCCCATATTCCCGAAGCACCCACCACAGAACTCCACGAGGGACACGGTCAAACGCTTTCTCCAAGTCCACGAAGCACATATAGACTGGTTGGGTGAATTCCCATGCACCCTCGAGGACCCTGCTAAGGATGTAGAGCTGGTCCACTGTTCCGCGGCCAGGACGAAAACCATACTGTTCCTCCTCAATCTGAGGCTCAACTTTCCGACGGACCCGCCCCTCTCGGACCCCTGAATAGACCTTTCCAGGGAGGCTGAGGAATGATCCCTCTGTAGTTGGAACACACCCTCCGGTCCCCCTTTTAAGGGGGACCACCACCCCGGTCTGACAATCCAGAGGCACTCTCCCCGATGACCACGCAATGTTGCAGAGGCGTGTCAGCCAGGACAGCCCCACAACATCCAGAGCCTTTAGGATCTCCGGTCGGATCTCATCCACCCCCGGGGCCTTGCCACCGAGGAGCTTTTTAAACACCTCGGTGACTTCAGTCACAAGGATCGGAGAGCCCACCTCGGAGTCCCCAGACACTGCTTCCTACAAGGAAGGCGTGTTGGTGGAGTTGAGGAGGTCTTCGAAGTACTCTGCCCACCGGTTCACGACGTCTTGAGTCGAGGTCAACAGCGCCCCACTCTCACTGTACACAGTGTTAGTGGTGCACTGCTTTCCCCTTCTGAGACGCGGGATGGTGGACCAGAATTTCCTCGAAGCGGTCCGGAAGTCGGCTTCCATGGCCTCACAGAACTCTTCCCATGCCCGTGTTTTTGCCTCGGCGACCACCGAGGCTGCATTCCGCTTGGCTAATCGATACCTGTCAGCTGTCTCAGGAGTCCCACAGGCTATATAAGCCCGGTAGGACTCCTTCTTCAGCTTTACGGCATCCCTTACTACTGGTGTCCACCAGCGAGTACGGGGATTGCCGCCACGACAGGCACCAACCACCTTACGGCCTCAACTCTGATTTGCCGCCTCAGCAAGGGAGGTGCGGAACATGGTCCATTCGGACTCAATGTCCCCCACCTCCCCCGGGACATGTGTGTAGTTCTGCCGGAGGTGGGAGTTGAAACTCCTTCTGACGAGATTCAGCCAGACGTTCCCAACAAACCCTCACAACACGTTTGGGTGTTCCAGGTCGGACTGGCATCTTCCCCCACCAACGGAGCCTACTCACCACCAGGTGGTGATCAGTTGACAGCTCCGCCCCTCTCTTCACTCAAGTGTCCAAGACATGAGGCCGCAAATCCGATGATACAAATATAAAGTCAATCAGAGAACTGCGACCAAGGGTGTCCTGGTGCACCCTGGACACCCTTATGTTTGAATAAAGTTTGTTATAGACAATCCGTGTCGTGCACAGAAGTCCAATAACAAAACACCACTCCTGTTCTGATCGGGGGGGCCGTTCCTCCCAATCACGCCCCTCCAGGTCACACTGCCATTGCCCACATGAGCATTGAAATCGCCCAGCAGAACAAGGGAGTCCCCAGGGGGAGTGCTCTCCAGCACACCCCCTAAGGTCTCCAAAAAGGATGGGTACACTGAACTGCTGTTTGGTGCATATGTACAGACAACAGTCAGAACCCGTCCCCCCCACCCGAAGGCGGAGGGAAGCAACCCTTTCGTCTACCGGGGTGAATCCCAACGTGCAGACGGCCAGTCTGGGGGCAATAAGTATGCCGACACCTGCTCTACGCCTCTCACCGTGGGCAACTCCAGAGTGGAAGAGAGTCCAACCCCTTTCGAGAGGGCTGGTACCGGAACCCAGGCTGTGTGTGGAGGCAAGCCCAACTATGTCTAGTCGGAACTTTTCGACCTCGTGCACCAGCTCAGGCTCCTTCCCTGTAAGAGAGGTGACATTCCACGTCCCAAGAGCTAGCTTCTGCAGTCAAGGGTCGGACCGCCAGGTCTCCCCACCTTTGGCTGCTGCCCAGCTCACAGTGCACCCGACCCCTCTGGCCCCTCCCATGGGTGGTGAGTCCTTGAGAAGGGGGACTCACGTTTCCTCTTCGGGCGGAGCCCGACCGGGCCCCATGGGTGTAGGCCCGGCCACCAGGCGCTCGCCAACGAGCCCCATCTCCAGGCCTGGCTCCAGAGAGGTGACCCGCGTCCGGGCAAGGGAAAACCAGGTCGATTTGTCTTTCTCATCATACGGAGTCTTCTGAGTCGTACTTTGTCTGGTCCCTCACCCAGGACCTGTTTGCCATGGGTGACCCTACCGGGGGCGTAAAGCCCCAGACAACCGAGCTCCTAGGATCATTGGGACACACAAACCCCTCCACCACGGTAAGGTGACGACTCATGGGACTGTTATTCGTTCCTAAAAATGCTGGGAATTGTGCGAAAAAAGGCTTTCAAAGCTGAGGAAGGCTAATCAAACACTAGTTTTGAACGTTCCACAGGTGAACAGGTGAACCAGAAATTGATAGGAGCCATGACTGGTTGTGATAACAAAATGAGGCATCATGAAGCAGTGAGGCTGTCCATCCGAATGGAAAGGTTTAGAGCAGGGATGGGCACACCTGGTCCTGGAGAGCTACCCTCCTGCGTGTTTTCCAAGTCTCCCTGTTACAATACACCTGATTCAAATAATCAGATAATCACCAAGCTCTGCGCAAGCCTTACATTGAACCTGCTCATTTGAATCATGTGTGTTGCAACAAGGAGACTTGGAAAACATGCAGGAGGGTGACTCTCCAGGGCCAGGAGTGCCCACCCCTGGTTTAGAGAATCCGGCCACCTGGTAGTCTGGTGATTAGCACATCGACTTCACAGGTTCAATTCCAGCTCCGGCCTCCCTGTGTGAATTTTGCTCTTGTCCTGAAAGGAAAAGAAAAGGGTTTTTGTGTTGGGCAACAGAGAGGAACTGGAGGCCATGCAGATCGAACTGAGGAGAAAGATCAGAGAGTGGAAGAAGGCCTACAGGATGAAAATGGAGGAGCTGTTGCAAGCCTGAAATGTCACTTATGTCTGGAGCTTGCTTTCAGGCCACAAAAGCCAAGTGACATTGAATGAGAAAGACAAGGACTAGGCAGATAACCTAAACCGCTTTTTCAATCGGTTTAACGCCTGTCGCCCGTGGCCCACCGTCACCTGGTCCATCCATTTGCACCGTCACTCCACCTGTAGCTGCACCTGCACCCACTCTCACAGTGGTCTTCCCCTCCCACCCCCCTCTCACGACCAGCTTCCCGCAACAAACAACTGCCCTCTCAACCTTTGCCGTACCCTCAGCCCCCACTCTGCCTCCTGGTTCTTGTCTATCTGTCACAACCGCGCTGGTGAGGAACCAACTGAGAAGGATGAAAGTGAGGAAGGCAGCAGGCCCGGACAACATCAGCTCCCAACTCCTCAGGACCTGCGCCGACCAGCTGTGTGTCATTGTCCAGCACATTTTCAACCTGACCCTGAAGCTGGGCAGAGTTCCACAGCTGTGGAAAAGGTCATGCCTGGTCCCAATGCCAAAGATCGCCCACCCAAAGGAGCTCAACAGCTACAGAATGGAGGCACTGATGTCTCACCTGATGAAGACGCTGGAGGAAGTCATCCTCGCTCACCTGCGACTACTAGCGAGCTCATCACAGGACCCGCTACAGTTTGCCTCCCAGTCCAGAACAGGTCATCATCTACCTCTTCCACTCGGCACTGCTGCACCTGGAGAATGCTAGCAGCACTGTGCGAATTACGTTCTTTGATTTCTCCAGTGCCTTCAAAACGACCCAGCCCAATCTATTCGGGGACAAGCTGCGGCATGCCGGTGTGGACCACCACCTCACACTTTGGATTACAGACTACCTCACACACCGGCCACAGTATGTGAGGGTAAAGAACTGTGAGTCAAACAGGCTTTTCTGCAGCACTGGGGCGCCGGAGGGGACAGTCCTGGCTCCATTCCTGTTCACCCTCTACACTTCTGACTTCAGAATACCTTTATTCGTCCCGCAATGGGGAAATTTGCAGTCCACAGCAGCAATTCAATTATAATACTCCAACCTGCCACCTTCAGAAGTTCTCTGACGACTCAGCTATTGTCGGCCTCATTACAGAGGGAGATGATCGGGAGTACAGTGGACTGACCAAAGACTTTGTGGACTCGTGCAAGCAGAATCAGCTCCAGATCAACACCGGGAAAACCAAGGAGTTGGACATCCGGGGTACTAATAGAGAGGGTGACCTCCTACAAGTACCTGGGTGTTACTCTCAACAAAAACTGGACTGGTCTACAAACACGGATGCCCTGATCAAAAAGGACAGCGACTCCTCTTCCTACTCAGGAAACGGAGGTCTTTTGGGCTTTAGGGGTCACTCCTAAAGACTTTCTATGACTCTGTGGTTGCTTCAGCCATCCACTATGGCATTCTCTGCTGGTCAGGCAGCATCACCACCTAGGACAGAAAAAGACTGGAGCACCTGGTCAAGAAGGCCAGTTCGGTCCTGGGCTGCTCGCTAGACTCTCTGGAGGAGGTGAGCAAAAGATGGATGCTAGCCAAACTGAAAGCTATGATGCCCAGCCCCTCCCACCCCCGCCTGCCCACCCTGACAGGACTGGGCCGCTCCTTCACCCAGCTCCTATACCTGAGCTGCAAGAAGGAGAGGAACTGCCGCTCGTTTCTACCGACTGCTGGCAGGCTTCTTAATAATCCCATGTGAAAAAAAAAAACCTGGACACTTGTACTGTAAATAGCACAGCCACCTTATGACCTTATGTTGATGCAATACAGCTACTTATATCAATATGTGTACATGTACAGTTTTTATGAAACAATTTTGCGGTTACAGTATACACCTCGGTCTTCTGACATTTTTATTATGCTTAGAATATCTTGTTTTTCATCCTTTCATCCCCCACCCCCATCCCCTTTCAAATTGCTGCTGTGAACTGCTAATTTCCCCATTGTGGGATGATTAAAGACTTTGTGATTCTGATATTTTTCTTTTAATTGGATTCCTCAGATTGTTACATTTTTTTAGCATTTGGAACGTGAACTTAAAAAAAACCTTTATGTTTGTTTTATTTTCTTAATATTGAATGAGTAAATTTTTGTGTACCAAAATCATTCCGAACAAATCATTACCAGTAAATAATGCCTCGTTGCAGACGCTGGGTTCTGCAGCAAATCCTGAGACGGCTCGCAGCTGTGGATTGTAATGGAAAGCAGCAGCAGAGTGAAGCAGAGCAGGCAGCTAGAGGAAGTCAGCAAATGACTTACCATCTTGCTCAATTGCTCCACACTGAACTAAATGTCTGCTCTGCTGCTGCATGTAGTTATCCCAGCAACTACAATGCATGGTCCCACCGCATCTGGGTGCTTCAACACATGGCCAAAGGCAATGTCAAGGTAGGTCTTGTCTATACCTTAGATTTCTCCAAAATCGTGAGGGAAAATGACACAAATGGCAATTACTTTAGCTGTTCTAAATTACTGATACGCTAGTTGATATTTGCATAACAAAAATTTGCAATTGAACCAGACTGAACTGGCTCTAGAAACTAGCCCAGCAACAACACTGAGGTTGTTTGGAGTAGAGGTATTTGGTCTATGGTGCTTTTAGCCATTTTGAGTGACAATTAAAAAACTATACGATTAAACTCTGATCTTAAAGTGAATGTCTTTCCCTTTAATCCTTTAAGGTTTGCCATGATGAGCTGTCCACAACGCGTCACTGGGTGTCAATGCATGTGTCGGACCATAGTGGCTTTCACTACCGCCAATTTGTGCTTAAGGAGTTAATTGAAAAGTTTTCTCTGACACCAGCTCCCAGCAAAAACTGCTCACCCCTTCATCAGTCTGTGCCCAGAAACTGCTTTATACCTGCTACCAATGTCCTGACGAATGGAGAGCAGTCAAGAATAGAGACAATAGATGAAGATGAGAGAGACTTTGACTTAACGAAACTTTTTGAGGTCTTCCTTCAAGAAATGGAACTATGCTCAGTCCTAATCCAGTCTTTCCCTGGACATGAGACCCTGTGGAGTCACAGGTGAGGATCCCAAATGACAATTACATCAAATCAGGGCTTGACATTAACTTGTTTGCTCACCATTAACTTTGGCAAGTGGTTTCCCACCGTTCCAAAGCGCTGCATTTTTTACGAGTCTCCGTTTTGTGTCATAAAAGGCGTTACACAAAACCAAGCAACACATTCGTTTAAAGCAGTCACAGATAAAAGATGAGAGAATCAACACAGAATGAAAAACGGAAACTGTTGACCATTTTCATATAGTCACATTGCTTCCAAGTCAAAGTGCAATCCACAGAGAGATGATTACGAGGAGACAATGTCTTGCATTTGTAGGCGCAACATCATGTAAAAATACTGCAACCATGAAAAATATTTTTAAAACGCAGGTGCACAGTTGGCTTGGTTGATTCAGCCGGGACATCAGAATCATCTGTATTGCCAAATATGTAGAACACTCAAAGAATTTGTCTCTGGTAGAACACGCTGCACTAGTATCATCATAAAAAAAATGCAAATATGCACTATACAGTTATATTTGGGTTACTGTTTGGAAACTTAAGGGCTTGGGGGAATAAGATGTTTAAATGTCTGCTGGATTTGGTGCGCATGGATCGGTAGCGCCTGCCTGAGGTGAGTAGCTGGAAATTCTTTTCTTGCAGTGTGCAAATCCTCGACAGTGGGTCGGGCCAATTTTTTTTTTTACCGGCGTCCTAACTCCGTTGAAGTCCATTTTGTCCATTTTTGTGGTGGCCCTCACCCAACCGTGATTGAAGAACACAGGATTGATTAAATGACAGCCGTGTAGAAATGTCGTCACACCTCCTGTGGCAGGCCGTGCTTCTTTAGCAGCCTCAGGAAGTACATCCTCTGTTGGACCTTTCTCAGGATGGAATTGTTGTTGACCTCCCACTTCATGTCCTGGGAGACTGTGATTCCCACGGACTTGTAGGTCAACTGCCGTGTCAACTGACGGTTGACACGAGGCAGTTTGATAATGTGAGGGGTAGCTGTGGTGATGGATGTTTCCTGAAGTCCACAATCATCTCTACGTCTTGAGCATGTTCAGCACTAGGTTGTGAGGGCAACACCAGAGCTCGAGCTGCTACACTTGTTGTCGGTACACAGACTCATCGCCGTCATTGAGACTGATGACCGTGGTGCTGTCTGCTAACTTCATGAATTTGACAGATTGGTGTGTTGAGGTGCAGTCATTTGTGTAGAGTGAAAAGAGCAGTGGAGAGGGTTTCAGTGCTAGGGGTGCGTGTTGATGATGATATTCTCACCTGTTGTGTCTGTTCCGTCAGGAAGCTGAGGATCCACTGGCAGTTAGTAAGGGGACACCAAGATGGAGAAGTTTGAGGGTGAGGATTTCCGGGATAATCAGAATAATCTTTATTGCAAAGTATGTAGAACACGCAAGGAATTTGTCTTCGGTAGAACACGCTGCACTAGTATCATCAAAAAATAGAGGCACTATACAGTTCTATTTGGGTTACTGTTTAGAGATTTAATGGCTTGGGGGAAGAAGCTATTTAAATGTCTGCTGGATTAGGTGCGCACGGATCGGTAGTGACTGCCCTAGGGGAGTAGCTGGAAAAGGTGGTGGGCAGGGTGCGGAGGGTCCACTGTGATTTTCCGCACCCCTGTTTGGATTCTTGCAGTGTGCAAGTCCTCGAGAGTGGGTAGTGTGGTGCCAATGATTTTTTTTTCCACCGTCCTAACTGTCCGTTGAAGTCGTATTTTGTCCATTTTTGTGGCGGCTCCGAACCAAACAGTGATGGAAGAACACAGGATTGATTTGATGACAGTCGTGTAGAAATGTCACAGTATCTCCTGTGCCTGGCCATGCTTCTTTAGCAGCCTCAGGAAGTGCATCATCTGTCATGCCTTTCTCTGGATGGAGTTGATGTTGACCTCCCACTTCATGTCCTGAGAGACTGTGATTCCCAGGAACTTAAAGGTCTCAAAGGTTGACACGAGGAGGTTGGATAGTGGGGCAGCTGTGGTTATGGGTGTTTCCTGAAATCCACGATCATCTCTACCGTCTTGAGCGTGTTCAGGTCTAGGTTGTGACGGCAGCATCAGAGCTCCAGCTGTTCTAGTTGTTGTCGGTACGCAGACTCGTCGCCGTCTTTGACGTGGTGTCATCTGCAAACTTTATACTATCGATATATCCGACCCTGTTTGCATGTAATTTTCTCCGTGCGTGCATAGAAATAGTATCGATATAACCAGGACTATCGATATATCCGATATCGATATAACGAGACTTTACTGTATATGAGGATCTGTTTGCTGTTGGTGATCCTGCCAATAGCATTAAAATCCCTAGCAATTTAGCTCCTTGGATCATTGACACACACAAACCCCTCAACTACGATAAGGTGACTGCTTGTGAAATACATTTATGTGTGTGCGTGCACACACACTCATATGAAAAAGAGCCAGATGAGGTGGCTCTTATGAGCATACAAATTATTCTTATCAGGATACAAATTTCTCCACTGTGAGACTAATAAAGGCAAATCCAATTCCATCCAAAAATTTCCCCATTGTGTGTCTATTAAAAGCTTTCTGATTCTGATGTTACTGAAATGACTGTTTCAGGTACACTAACATGTTTCATCAGAATCAGAATCAGAATCATCTTTATTGCCAAGTATGTAGAACACACAAGGAATTTGTTTCCGATAGAACACACTGCACTAGTATCGTCGTCAAAAAAAAATGCTAAGTTGCACTATACAGTTCCTATTTGGCTACATTTGAAAGAGTTCAAAGAGTTAATGGCTTGGGGGAAGAAGCTGTTTAAATGTCTGCTGGATTTGGTGCGCATGGATCGGTAGCGCCTGCCTGAGGGGAGTAGCTGGAAAAGGTGGTGGGCAGGGTGCGGAGGGTCCAGTAGGATTTTTCCCGCCCTAGTTTGGATTCTTGCAGTGTGCAAGTCCTCGAGAGTGGGTCGGGCGGTGCCAATGATCATGAATGACTTGGTGACACTTTTTTGCACTCTCACTACAAACATTAGATCAAAGAAATCCACCACACTCCATGCTTTATTGCTCTGCTTTGGAGGAGACAGAGGTGAGAAATGTTGTGTGGGTTTGGTTTAAAATGAAAGATTACCAGATTACATTCGTCTATGATTTACTCTTGACGCATGTCAAAATGCTTGTCTAGGTCACGTGATACATACCACTAAAATTAGCCCACCATAAGATAGCAAAATGAGTAAAAAAACAAATGTTTTATTTTGTTATATTTATCCGCCGGTCCATGAAAAAAACGGTGTGTGGCGCAAAAAAGGTTGGGGACCATTACTCTAGCGTACATTAGGCTCTTCACATAAGACCTTCACGCACCATAACTTTTATTTTTCACTCAATAAAACCCCGTGTGGAAAGCAATCAATGTGGATCAATAATTGAAGCCACAAAATGGCGAGTGAGAAATCTAATATCACTAACAACAGCTGAAGATGTTAATGTCAAGCCCTGCATAATACATTGTCAATTTAGAACTACATGTTTAAAAATTGCTCTTAAACACAATTAATATTTTTTAATGGACCATGTAACTTTTATTTTATGAAATGTACATGATTACTGTGATGATGTGATAGTGAATATGTATATTCCCTTGTACACCAGGCGTCATGTCTTCTATTTGTGGTACCAGTGGAGGTGGGAACACCAGCTCTACTTCAACTCGAATAGAAGCACTGTTCTCTATAACATTGATGACACAGACCAACTGAAACAAGGTGCTGAAGGGTCTGGAGATTGGGGAGATGGTGCTCTCAAGGAAGATGGCATATCATTGCCTGATTCTCACGACAGCAAGCGTCTTAAGAGGGGTTTCTGTATATTAACCCCACCCAGCCTGTCATCAGAGTGCACATTTCTGAACACTATTCTGGACAGACAAGGTAATCATGAGCAAAGACACTTTGGACTGGCATACAAAAAGTGGTTGGAATCTGTAATTGGTAAGGAGCTTTGAAAAAAAATTGTGGGCAAATTATTTTAGATAGTTATTTAGCTATGACACAATTGTATTAGTTTGATGCTGTGCTGCTATAAGGCACCAAGCGACAAAGTTTCTGTTAGATTTATGTTTTGTGTGTACGTACTTGCATGCATATAGGTGACATAATTGTGTAGCATCAATTTTAACTCATTCACTGCCAGGCATGTGCAAAAAATGTATCCATTCCAGTGGCAGGGTTTTTGTCATTGCCACTGAAATTCCATGACCCTCAGAATATTGAGTTTTAGCACTACATAAATATATATATATATATATATACACATATAGCTGCAGAGATCTACAGCTGAGGTGGGAGAGTCTGTCCAGAGGACAACAATCAGTCGTACACTGCACAAATCTGGCCTTTATGGAAGAGTGGCAAGAAGAAAGGCATTTCTCAAAGATATCCATAAAGTCTCATTTAAAGTTTGCCACACGTCCTCGAGCACATTGACAACACAGGAAGCTACGTGAGGATCCTGTTTGTGGACTTTGTTCAACACCATTATCCCGGAACTCCTCATCCCCAAACTTCTCCAGGTTGGTGTGTCCCCTACGATCAGCCAGTAGATCCTCAGCTTCCTGACGGGACGGACACAACAGGTTAGACTGGGAAAAATATCATCCGCAATGCGCACCACAAGTACTGGAGCTCCACAGGTATGCGTCCTCTCTCCATTGCTCTTCTCTCCCTACAGAAACGACAGCACCTCAACGCACCCAGCTGTCAAATTCATAAAGTTTGCATACGACACCACGTCAAAGACGGCGACGAGTCTGCGTACCGACAACAAATGGAACAGCTGGAGCTCTGATGCTGCCGTCACAACCTAGACCTGAACACGCTCAAGACAGTTGATGATCGTGGATTTCAGGAAACATTCATAACCACAGCTGCCCCTCACACTATCCAACCTCCTCGTGTCAACCGTTGAGACCTTTAAGTTCCTGGGAATCACAGTTTCTCAGGACATGAAGTGGGAGGTCAACATCAACTCCATCCTGAGAAAGGCCCAACAGATGATGTACTTCCTGAGGCTGCTAAAGAAGCATGGCCAGGCACAGGGGATGCTGCGACATTTCTACACGGCTGTCATCTACATAAAAAAAAAATCATTGGCATATATACCGTATTTTCACGACCAAAGAGCGCACCGTGTGAAAAGGCACAGTCTCATTTATGCGTGCCATTTCTGTATTTAACACACATTGGGCGCACCGGATGAAAGGACGCAAGTTTTATATACCGGTACATATCCTCTACTCCCATACGGGCGTCCGCCTTACCACAACATACAGGCGTATTTAAAAAACAGATCGGGAGCAAAACTGAGTTTGGTAGTGCTTTATTTATTAATGACAAAGTAAGAACATTTTGTAATCATCGCTCAATAGGCGTCTGCATGGTAAAAACAAGCACATTACCGGTAACAGAATCGAACAGTTGCGCTAAATCCAACATGGCACGTTCGCTTTCCTCACTGTCAGTTACTTTCTGTGCCGTGCGGTTCCTCGGAAATAATGCCGGCTTTTCCGAAAGCTCGAACCACCGTGCCAGCAGACACGTTAGCCCAAGCATCCACAATCCATTTGCACACTGTGGCGTAACTGCCTACCACTCTTCGTGAAGCTGTGGTCTCCTTCGGTCATCCATTGCTCCCACGCCGCTCGCAGCCTCACTTTGAACGGCCGGTTCACACCGATGTCCAGCGGTTGGAGTTCCTTGGTCAACCCACCCGGAATCACAGCAAGCGTAGCGTTCATCCACTTCATTTTCTGCTTCACATTGTCTGTGAGATGCGCTCGCATAGAGTCACAAATTAGAATATATATATATATATACAGTAAAGTCTCGTTATATCGATATTCAAGGGAGTCCGAAAAAATATCGATATAACCGGGACTATCGATATATCCGACCCTGTTTGCATGTAATTTTCTCCGTGCGTGCATAGAAATAGTATCGATATAACCAGGACTATCGATATATCCGATATCGATATAACGAGACTTTACTGTATATGAGGATCTGTTTGCTGTTGGTGATCCTGCCAATAGCATTAAAATCCCTAGCAATTTAGCTCCTTGGATCATTGAGACACACAAACCCCTCAACTACGATAAGGTGACTGCTTGTGAAATACATTTATGTGTGTGCGTGCACACACACTCATATGAAAAAGAGCCAGATGAGGTGGCTCTTATGAGCATACAAATTATTCTTATCAGGATACAAATTTCTCCACTGTGAGACTAATAAAGGCAAATCCAATTCAATCCAAAAAATTCCCCATTGTGTGTCTATTAAAAGCTTTCTGATTCTGATGTTACTGAAATGACTGTTTCAGGTACACTAACATGTTTCATCAGAATCAGAATCAGAATCATCTTTATTGCCAAGTATGTAGAACATACAAGGAATTTGTTTCCGATAGAACACACTGCACTAGTATCGTCGTCAAAAAAAAATGCTAAGTTGCACTATACAGTTCCTATTTGGCTACATTTGAAAGAGTTCAAAGAGTTAATGGCTTGGGGGAAGAAGCTGTTTAAATGTCTGCTGGATTTGGTGCGCATGGATCGGTAGCGCCTGCCTGAGGGGAGTAGCTGGAAAAGGTGGTGGGCAGGGTGCGGAGGGTCCAGTAGGATTTTCCGCGCCCTAGTTTGGATTCTTGCAGTGTGCAAGTCCTCGAGAGTGGGTCGGGCGGTGCCAATGATCATGAATGACTTGGTGACACTTTTTTGCACTCTCACTACAAACATTAGATCAAAGAAATCCACCACACTCCATGCTTTATTGCTCTGCTTTGGAGGAGACAGAGGTGAGAAATGTTGTGTGGGTTTGGTTTAAAATGAAAGATTACCAGATTACATCCGTCTATGATTTACTCTTGACGCATGTCAAAATGCTTGTCTAGGTCACGTGATACATACCACTAAAATTAGCCCACCATAAGATAGCAAAATGAGTAAAAAAACAAATGTTTTATTTTGTTATATTTATCCGCCGGTCCATGAAAAAAACGGTGTGTGGCGCAAAAAAGGTTGAGGACCATTACTCTAGCGTACATTAGGCTCTTCACGCACCATAACTTTTATTTTTCACTCAATAAAACCCCGTGTGGAAAGCAATCAATGTGGATCAATAATTGAAGCCACAAAATGGCGAGTGAGAAATCTAATATCACTAACAACAGCTGAAGATGTTAATGTCAAGCCCTGCATAATACATTGTCAATTTAGAACTACATGTTTAAAAATTGCTCTTAAACACAATTAATATTTTTTAATGGACCATGTAACTTTTATTTTATGAAATGTACATGATTACTGTGATGATGTGATAGTGAATATGTATATTCCCTTGTACACCAGGCGTCATGTCTTCTATTTGTGGTACCAGTGGAGGTGGGAACACCAGCTCTACTTCAACTCGAATAGAAGCACTGTTCTCTATAACATTGATGACACAGACCAACTGAAACAAGGTGCTGAAGGGTCTGGAGATTGGGGAGATGGTGCTCTCAAGGAAGATGGCATATCATTGCCTGATTCTCACGACAGCAAGCGTCTTAAGAGGGGTTTCTGTATATTAACCCCACCCAGCCTGTCATCAGAGTGCACATTTCTGAACACTATTCTGGACAGACAAGGTAATCATGAGCAAAGACACTTTGGACTGGCATACAAAAAGTGGTTGGAATCTGTAATTGGTAAGGAGCTTTGAAAAAAAATTGTGGGCAAATTATTTTAGATAGTTATTTAGCTATGACACAATTGTATTAGTTTGATGCTGTGCTGCTATAAGGCACCAAGCGACAAAGTTTCTGTTAGATTTATGTTTTGTGTGTACGTACTTGCATGCATATAGGTGACATAATTGTGTAGCATCAATTTTAACTCATTCACTGCCAGGCATGTGCAAAAAATGTATCCATTCCAGTGGCAGGGTTTTTGTCATTGCCACTGAAATTCCATGACCCTCAGAATATTGAGTTTTAGCACTACATAAATATTCAATAGAGCATGAGAACCCTTAGACTCTATTCTTTCATCAGAAAAAATAGTTAATTCCTAGGTTATATGCGTCTGGAGTATGATGAGGTACAAGTGGGGGCAGCTCTCACCAGTATTTTATCTGCAAGAAAACACAAAACCCAAACAAATTCGGAAATGGCGCTCCACGTCACAATTTCAATTCCCGAATAAATTCGGGAATGGCAGTGAATGAGTTAAGCATCTCTGAGTGTATAGTAGTTGCCTTCCCTTTTAAAAAAACATTTAATTAAACGTGTTAAAATCTTTTTGTTTTTGCGTCATTCTCTTTGACATTTAATGTGCTCCCGTATGACCTTTAAATATAAGTTGTGACTGCAGAGTTTTTGTGTCAATGTACGTGTTCACGTTGTCCATGCCTTGCTCAGCACCACAGCTATGAGGTGAAAGTTGGTCCAGTGCCACCTCCTCTGTAGATATTTTTTTCTCATATTCTCGCTGCCCTTCCCCACCATCGCTAATCTGTTGATTGTATCAGTTTGTAGCTGTCATAGCTTGCAAAAATAATGTACTTGTGTTAGTGTACAGGGTGCCAGCCTGTCATCTGAACTATTTTACTAAATTCATAGACAGAGTGTTAATATTACTATTTTATCTGTGTTAATGTTCTATAATTGATCAAGAGTCCACTTCCCATTTTTTGAATCTCCAATACAACCATGACTGCAGTGTCTGGTTGAGGTGTGGACTGGGGGTAGGCATAGGGAAAGTCCAACAGATCGGACCACCGGCAGCCCCCAGCAACCGCACTCACCTGAAAGTGAGTCCTCACTCATGCCACTGGAATACAGTGGGTGCGGGCAGGTATGTGGGGGAAGGAATTGCACGCCCTGTCCCTCACACTAAATCCACTAGTAGCGCAGGTTTTCAGCTTCAACCATATAAGTCCACTAGCGATAGGATAAAGTGACGGGGGCAGGTCATGGATGTGACTGGGAGCTTCTAGCTTGATTCCTACACAGTGGCGGTACAGGATTGATGGTCATTGCGAAGATGGGATGGAGCAACATTGTCCTTCGGCAGCATCCTGTGCGTCTTAGCAGCCCAATTCAGGGTCCGCACTGCTCACCCCTTATAGGGGAAGGGTCTAGGAAAGGTGACCTAAACATTGCTCGTTCTACCACACCTGGGTGGCCCACCGCAGCCACCAAGGCATCCCCCTCTGTAGTCGAAAACGAAATATAATCAAATCCATGACTATGAACCTGGCTTCCTGGAATGTTCGCACCCTCCTCGATGCTCGAGACAAACTGCCCTCATTGCACATGAGCTCAGGAGGTACAACATCGATATCGGCGCACTCAGTGAGACTCGGTTCTCAGGTGAGGATTCACTCATAGAAGTTGGTGAGGGCTACACCTTCTTCTGGAAGGGTCTTCCGGGGAATGAGCACAGACTCCGTAGAGTTGGTTTTGCTGTGAAAAGCAGCTTACTCAGTAACATCCATGAGTCCCCTCAAGGCATCAGGCTTATTGACCTGGCGTGTTTCCCTGGTGAAAGGTCGCTTTGCTACTCTAATCTGTGCCTATGCTCCCACCTTGGATGCTGACGATAACATCAAAGATGGCTCTACGAATCCCTGGATGCTAGTACAGTGGGACCTCTGTTTACGAACCCCTTGACTTACGAACTTTTTGGTTTACGAACGTTACATTTCTGAAAATTTTACCTTGGCATACGAACTATTTTTCGGGATACACATGAACCTGCCACAATGAGTGATGTGTCGTCCGTGAACAAGCCCGTTCTCCAAACAAGGAAATGGCAGCAGACTTTTTTTGTCCTATATTCCCAGGACAGAGCTTGAAAAAAAAAGTAAAATGGTGAGAAAATGGATAGAAAACAGTGAAATTTGGACCCATTTCAACTTTGATAGTTCAAAAGCAGAGTGTAGACTGGAAGGTTACATATCCCATCAATCAGGCTCCACAAATAACCCGCACAAGTTATCTGTACACTTGATGCAAAAAGCTATCAACCCAGCTAAACAGATCACAATTGATGAAGAACTAGATACAATTATCACAGAGAAAGCATCTACAAGGGATCATTCCTCAAGATGGCGAAAGAAGCCTATGTTCCTCATCAAGTTTTAATACTGAGGAAACCGGACACTCCATTCCATCAAGCCATTAGCAACCATCACAAAGGTAAAAAAATGACTTTATTGTAAAGTACAGTTTATTTTTTAATCATACAACTATAGCACATTTATTATACATAAAATAAGGTATATTTTGTGTAGTTTAAAGGCTTAGAAAATTAGAAAGTAGAAAATTATGTTTTATGGGGACTGATTATTCTCATTTTAATGGTTTCCGATGGGAAATATTTTTGGGGATACACACTTTTCGCCTTACACACTCTGTCTGGGAACCAATTAAGTTCGTAAGCCAAGGTCCCACGGTATATCTAAAATACCTGCCTCTGATAAACTTGTTCTGATGGGTGACTTCAATGCCCGAGTAGGTACTGATGCCAGGCTCTGGAAACTCACTCACTCCTCACTCTGTGCTCTGAGCATCAGCTGATTGTAACCAACAACATATTTCTTTCTGAAAAAGAAATACTTAACATGGATGGACCCCAGGTCCAAACATTGGCACTTACTGGACTACATCACCACAAGGCAACGAGACCAAAATGACGTCTCCATCACGCGGGCCATGCGTGGGGCTGAATGCTGGACTGATCATCGACTGATCAAGTCCAGGCTCGAGCTGAGAATTCGACCTCCTCATAAGAATCAGCAACCCCAAAGGTGTCTCAACTCCAGGGCCCCGGAGTCCCCAGAATGTGCAGCTAGCTACCGCAACAAGCTGGCAGAGGGACTTGCCCGCCTGGACAAGGACATCAGTAACGGTGACCTTGATGTTGAAAGCAGGTGGAAAAAAATTGAGGACAACAATTCATCAAGCTGTCTCTGAGACCATCGTCTTTACTCAGAAACGTTACCAAGACTTTGATAACAGCTCAGCTGCCATACAGGAGCTTCTGGAAGCCACGCGCAAAGCCCATACCACATTTTTATCCAACCCTCACTCTCCACTTCTCCTCTCTCACGACAAGGTGAAACACAGAAACAGCTAAGGATTATGGAAAACAAGTGGTGGTTCAGCAAGGCCCAGGAAATCCAGAGGCATGCAGATAACAACAATACACACGCCTTCTATAATGCTATAAAATACCTGCATGGCCCACAAAGACAACACATTGTTCCAGTTAGATCTGCAGACGGTTCTATGCTACTGAAGGACAACCAGCTAATATTTGAGCGCTGGGCAGAGCACTTTGACTCCCTGCTCAACCAAGTAAACCCTTCAGACCCATCTGTCCTTGACTCCCTCACAGAGTTTCCGTGAGTTCTCTTCCTTGATGAACCTACTCAGTTCACAGAGGTCCTCTCTGCAATCCGGAGCCTTAAAAACAACAAAAGCCCTGGCCCTGATGGACTTCCAGCTGAGGTTTTCACGAGCGGCGGTTACCTCCTGACACGACAGCTATACCACCTCATTTGCAACATCTGGCAAAACGGGACACTTCCTGGAATGGAAAGACAGCAACATTGTCACCATTTATAAAAGGAAGTGGGACAAGTCAATCTGTGGCAACAGCCGTGGCATCTCCCTGCTTTCTGTTGCTGGCAAGATTCTTGCAAAAGTAATACTGTTCCGTCTTACATCGCACATTACCGAAGACATCCTCCCAGAGACACAATGCGGTTTCAGAAAGGACCGTAGCACTCTGGACATGATCTTCGCCGCGCGACAAGTTCGGGAGAAATACAGGGAACAAAACAAGGACCTCTATATCACCTTCATCGACCTTACCAAGGCATTTGACACAGTAAACTGTGACATTCTCTGGACCATACTGCAGACATTTGGTGTCCCCTGCAAATTTCTCAGCATCCTTAACAGTTCCACCGCGGCATGCAAGCAACTGTACTCGAGGGTGGCCAGCAATCTCCCCCGTTCCCTGTGGAGGTCGGGGTGAAGCAGGGTTGTGTACTGGGCCCTGCTATATTCAACCTGTTCCTGATGGCAGCTATGCTCCTGTTCCATAAATCCATCCAGGAAGGTGGTGACGTACAAATCCAATTCCGCCTGGATGGTAGCTTGTTTAACATCAGACGCCTACAGGCCAAGACCCTGATCAGCGACATCCACGAGTTACAATATGCAGATGATTGTGCTCTGCTGGCCCACAGCCAAGCTGCCATGCGACATGACCTTGATGTCCTCCATCTACCGATCACTCGGTCTTGTGACCAATGTAACGAAAACGGAGGTCATGGCAAAAGAGAGTTCTCCACCCCCCGTGTTCACCCTCAGTGGCACACCCCTCAAGATTGTCCAGCAATTCAGCTACCTCGGCAGCATTCTAACACCCTCCTGTCTAATTGATGATGACTTCCTGGCCCGCATCAATCAAGACTCCAAAGCTTTTGGCAGGTTGCATACTTGTGTGTTCGAAAACACCCACTTAAGAACTCCAATAAAAGTCACCGTCTACCAAGCAGTGTGTGTGTCGACGCTGCTATATGGCGCAGAATCCTGGACCTTCTATCGACGCCATGTGAGACGCCTTGATGCATTCCACATCAGGTGCCTCCACCGACTCCGGCAGGATCATGTCCCACACACTGACATCCTTCAACGCACTGCCTCCACCAGTATCAAGGCTATTCTAGCAAAGAGGCAACTCCGGTGGGTTGGACATGTCATCCGAATGCCTAGCTGCCGCTTGCCTCGACAGGTGCCTTATGGACAACTCTTGTCAGCAAATAGGAAGCCTGGTGGCGGCGACCCCCGCCCCTGCTGTCAACTCGCATGTGACAAGTTCGGTGTCATTGGTCACGTGAAAGCATCGAGTAAATCACACCTTTGTGTAGCAATGGTGGACTTAGCATATCGGTACCGGGCTCTTTATTTGTAGAATGGTAGTAGAAAGTTACTCTCAGGGAAGTGACACACAGCGTGGGAAATGTGTCAGGCTGAGATTCACATGAAAGCCGTGGTGCGCACTTGTGACGCCACAAACGCACACCTCATTCGTGTTTCTTAATGATCTCCTTATTCTCCTCGACTGTAATTTTCTTCTTCGGCTGAACACGAGCCTGTGGTGGGGTCTTTTTCGGTCCCATAACAGCAAACGTATCGTTGAAGACGATCGACGTGTGCACTCATAGAAAGGGTGTGGAAAGTTAGGCGCTGTTCGGTCGTGTGCTTTGGTGTTCTTCCGCCGAAGATTACTCCACCAGCCGTGGTGGGGGGGTGTATCGCGAAAGGTAGTGCTTAATCCAAGGTTTAATTTTCATAAATTTAACGTTCGTAGACCGAAAAGTTTGTTAGGCAAGGTGTTCGTAAACCGAGGCCCCACTGTATATCACATTTGGATGCAGAGCTTTGATGAACGTAATTTGTGGAGAATAATACACATTTTTAATGCTCCTAAGAATGAATAAATACACATACATCTAAAATTAAGAGGGAGTATTTTATATATTTAGTGGACACTGCGGTCAAGCCGGCCTCCACTCGCAAAATCGGAGTCAAGTGAGCCGCCACTTCAATTGATAACATTGTGCATTGCGGTAGTCTGCAGCTAGCGAGCGGCGTGGGCCACCTTCAAAATAAAAGCACCACAACAAATCATGTGCGGCAGTCGTTTGGATGTAAATAAACAAAAAATATGTAAAACAAGCGGTTTCTATGCTGTCGGCAAAGGATCATGTCATGATCTGGTTGGCGACCAACGGGGGGCGCTGTCGGCCCCGCCTACACCTGCACAGGTGCTGGTCGTCCCGATCAGATTGGCGACCGGCGGGTAGCGACGTCAGCCCTGCCTGCAGCCTCGCAGGTGCTGGTCGTTTAATCATTGACACTTAAAAGGACACCCGGCACGACCATCCGGTGCCGGTTCATTGTTTGTTTGCTGCTTGTTGGCTGCATGCATTGTGTATGTGTTTGTTTAACCTTGGCGGACTTTTACTTTTGGTCTTCTTTTGCTACTTTGTATTTTTTCCATTCAGATGATTTTGATGTTTTACATTTTGTTCCTGCTGACCTTTAATTTAATACAATTTTTCAAACAACCTCCTGCTCCCTCCTGCCTACTTTTTGGGATCCACACCTGCCATCACCACCTTGCAAACCGTGACAGAATAAACCGGCCTACCATCGGATCCCGCTGGTACATCGGATCCGTCTCATTTCCACCCTTTGCCCGGCAATGCTACGTCGACGTTAGCGCAAGCCTCGTCGAGTTTGAATTGCGTCACTCGACGAGCCGCAACGTCCACGTAAACGTCCGGCCGAGACCTCCTTCCAGGTGGCCGTCCAGGGTGACACTGGGTGACTGGCATTGCACGCCCACGTCCAGCCACGCTGTCGTTGTGCATGACGAATTGAGTCTCATCCACGATGAGCCGTGCAACGTCCGCGTCAACGTCAGTCCGAGACCCCACTCACCGCTGGATCCCGGAGCGGCTCTTGACTGGTCTCGTTACCCCGGAGCCAGGCAGTTCACGCCCACGTCGGCGTCCGGCCGAGACCTGGTCCCATACGGCCGTACGGGGTGCCATTCTGCGCCTGGCAGTTCGACGTCCACGCAGTGCCATGCGCCGTCGCGTGAATGTGCGAGAGGGATCGCACTCACGCCCACGACGATCCGTGCCGCGTCTTCGTCCACCCCAGGCCGAGTCCCGTTCCCATCAGGCCGCCGCCCGTCATATGCTGGAGAGGCAGCGGTTGCCCTCTCCACCGACCCTTCCCTGGCGAGTGGACCTTTTGGAAGACTGTTGGGACTTCTGGAAGCAGCCCCTTGAAGGGTGGGTACTGTCATGATCTGGTTGGCGACCAACGGGGGGGCGCTCTCGGCCCCGCCTACACCTGCACAGGTGCTGGTCGTCCCGATCAGATTGGCGACCAGCGGGTTGGCGACGTCAGCCCTGCCTGCAGCCTCGCAGGTGCTGGTCGTTTGATCATTGACACTTAAAAGGACACCCGGCACGACCATCCGGTGCCGGTTCATTGTTTGTTTGCTGCTTGTTGGCTGCATGCATTGTGTATGTGTTTGTTTAACCTTGGCGGACTTTTACTTTTGGTCTTCTTTTGCTACTTTGTATTTTTTCCATTCAGATGATTTTGATGTTTTACATTTTGTTCCTGCTGACCTTTAATTTAATACAATTTGTCAAACAACCTCCTGCTCCCTCCTGCCTGCTTTTTGGGATCCGCACCTGCCATCACCACCTAGCCAACCGTGACAGATCAAGTTCACCTCAGAAGAATAAGAACTCTCAGCACAGTGCCAAAACGCGTTCTCAAGTGGAGCTAGAATAATAATAATTATTATTATTATCTGTGTCTGTGTCTGAAACTCATGACAAAAAGTTACCGGACACCCGTGCGGGCAACTCTGGAAAGTTGCCTGCCCGGCCATAAAGTTGCCTGCCCGGTTTTTCACAACTTGAAACACAATTAGATGACTAATTACAAAAAAAACATTGTTGCAAAATATTAAGGATTGATAATCAGAATATATAACAGAACAACACAAACAAATTATGTTTATTATAAACCTACTTATAACATTAATTGCATGTATATGACATCACTGTTTTCCGTCTGCCATCAGTATGCACCATTATTTACTCATCTTCATTCATTTCAAATACCAATCAGAGTTTGGTGATGACTTACCACAAACTCTGATCGGTATTTGATTGGCCATGATTTAAGGTCAGCAAGAATTGTCGCTTCCAAAATCCCCTCATGCACATCATTCAAGCGATTTTTAAAGCAGTATTACAATTGTTTCAATGTCTTTGGTATGCTGGTGTCCCGAGGATTAGCAGATGATCTTGTGAGATGTATGCCAAAGAATTTTTCATCACTCTCACTGAACTTTCTTTCTTATGGTACAGGCTTCGCTTTTAGTTTATTGATGTGTGTCGTTGTGGTCACGAATTGCTGATGGACCAGATGCATCAAAGTTTTGTTTTCTTGCAATGCTTTTGAGAGCTTCACCAACGTTGTGGTCACGTCCACAAGGAAGTGTGCACAGTGTAACAGTGCAGCTGAAGTGATCTTTCCAATTAAATATTTTTGCTTGGATTGTACTGCTGACTGCGACGGGCTGGCTGCAACCTGAGAAAATAATTATTGAGAAACTTAATATGATGAGAAGAAGGCCTACGTTATGTATGATAGTCACTGATAAAAGCAAAAATATAAATTTAAAATATCTATATCGATTTTAAAACCTACCTCTGAGATGATGATGAGCAACCTAATAGGATCTGAAGAAATTCCTCAGTGCTGTTAGCAGATCTCCCACCCAAGATGGCGCCCGAGTAGGCAGCCGTCAGCAAGTGCTCTGATGAGCCTTGCTTTTTTGTTGTTGTTTGTTTTCTTGTTTTTGTGTTTTCTTTTGTCACTTTGTGTTGTTGTGCGTCGTGTGGAACGGATACGGATTATTTTTCAGCATTTTTTACCACGACATTCATCAAGGAGGAGACTGTGCTGAGCGGTTGAGCCTTTTCGGCAGCATGAATATGCCAGTACTGTTTTTGAAAGGGAGGAATGTCGGTGCCATTCGACTGTCATTGCTGGACAGCTCTGGGGCCATCGTGCTTTTTGCGCCTGTAATGGGCAGCATCTTCACAGCCCCGCTTTGTTCAGTGGAAGGTCGGTGCTGTTGGACAGTCTGCGGCTGAATGGATACATGGCTTGAGGAGCCCGCGATAAGAAGGAAGGAGCATCAGCGCAGAGCGCCGATGCGTATATATATGGAACTGTCGCGGGATGGAATTGAAGCTGATTTATGGGGGACAGGAGATGTGAGACATTCTCTTTTCTTCAATGGATGCTACAGCTGCGTGTTTGCTTTCTACATTTAGCTTGTAGTCGACGTGCACATTCCACCATGATGTCCCTGATCCACTGGTGAAGAGACACTTTGATCCTCTCCTCTTTCATCTGGAACTGCTTTATGTAACAAAGAGGGTACAGAAAGTGCTTAAGAATGAATGTCTTTTTGTTCTTTTGATTTCAAGACGGCGCCGCGAGAGTGGCTGCCTTTCCAGCAGCTCCTGTGTTTTGCTTTTCTACTTTCATTTCTTTCATAACTTTGCTGCTGTGAAATGTAAATTTCTCCACTGCGAGACTAATAAAGGCAAATCCAATCCAATCTCGAGTGAATGTGCCTGATGACAGAGACTTCT
The DNA here is from genome assembly GCF_051943395.1 of Hippocampus bargibanti. Classification (NCBI taxonomy): domain Eukaryota; kingdom Metazoa; phylum Chordata; class Actinopteri; order Syngnathiformes; family Syngnathidae; genus Hippocampus; species Hippocampus bargibanti. The sequence goes on along the minus strand of NC_142737.1, from coordinate 31,379,440 downwards.
TGAGTCCTGCAGTCTGCTTAGCACTCTTGTGGTAAAATGTATGTAACTGATCCAGCAGATTTATAACATCTTCAACACTTTTTGATCTTTTGAGAGCATCCTTCAATGCAAGTTCAACACGGTGTGCCAAGCATCTTACCATGACAACACACGGCCATGAATCTTGCTGGAAGTGAGAAATTACTCCTTTTGTTTTGCCGGTATTCACAGTTACGCCATCACCTATATAAGCGACCATTTTCTTTAAAATGTCATTCTTTGTAATATTATTAAACAGTAGTGATTTCAATATTGCGTCATATATTCCTTGCACTGTTCCAGATTCACACTCCACCATGCCAGGAAAAAAAACAGTGGATGTTACCCTTGCTGGCGAAATTAATGTATATAATTTCATTTTCCAGACATGAAACATCCAGTGAACTGTGCCAAAATAGACACAAATTGTGCATCTTTCAGCTTGTCTTCAATGTCATTTTGCACCACCTCAGCCATACAATAAAATGTTTGCAACTATTTACATTCCTGTACGTTGAACCTATTTCTATATCTTCTCATCTGCTTGACAAAACTCATAATTAGAATGTGGTTTTCCTTTTTATGCAACACAATTGGATTGGTAAACAGTTTGTTTAATTTAGACAAATTTTGTTCGTTGAGCAATTGCAACATTTTGTCTCCTGGCGATTATTTTTTTTCCTCGAGAGTAGCGTTCCTTGCATCCAAAATGGAGGTTGCACGTTGATGGCAATTGGATGATGCATGGTTTACTCGTCCATCATGCTTAAGATTTGATGAACCTACCACAAATGCTCCCTTGCTTAATTTGCCATAAATATCCCTTGCTGATGATTTTGCTCCAGTTGTGGTTTGTCCATACACTTCCCGGCAGGTTGCACAGTGCAATATTTGCGTTGCGTCGTCTGCTGCAAGCCACATAAACTCCTCTTTCCACAATGCTCTCAATGGATGTTTACGTTTTGTCGCCTCATAAATTTTGTTCGCTTCTTTTGAGTCTCTCTTCTGGGGCTGTGGTTTTGGCTTGATTGCTCACCATGTATCCATCTTTGTTGTGTTCTCTGTGCGTCTACTTTTGAAAATGATATGCAACCTGATCTGCTCGGGAAAGTCCTGATGCGAAGTTATTCGATGCAGGCTTCTGATTGGCTGCCGAGTATGTCAATTGCCGAACGAACCGTAATTAAAAATTGCAAAAAGAACCAAAATTAAAAATTTCCAAACGAACCGAAATTCCAAAATGGTAAACCGAACGAAGATATCGGAATAAAGCAAACGTTTGATTTGATTTGTTTTTTTTTTTTCTGGAAAAAGTCGGCCAGCCCGGCACAAAGGTCTTGGAAGGTGTACGCTCGGCGTAAAAGTTACACGCCTCGGGCATCCGGGCAGACGTTATTTCAAACACTGCCATAATATCAGTTTGGTTCGCCATTACCATCTTGTCAGTCTGTATCTGGAAGTCCAACAGGATCTTTGCTCTGTCATTCTCTACCACCTTTGGAGGTGTTTCCCATTTTGACCTTGGGGTTACCAGTCCATACTCCGCATAGATGTTGCGTAGACTATGCCAGCCACCTGGTTATGGCACTCCATGTGGGCTTTCCCTGCCAGCGACTCACCCCCCAGTTCTTTGTTGGATCGTCTCAGGTGCCTCTTTGCACAATTTACACCTTGGGTCTTGTCTGGTGTGGTATATCTGTGCCTCTACGGCACTGGTGCTCAGGGCCTGCTATTGAGCAGCCAGGATCAGTGCTTCTGTGCTGTCTTTTAGGCCAGCCCTCTCTAACCAAGTCTGAGACATTCTCGAAGTACATCATCCGTTGGAGCCTTCTCTTTGATGTATTAATGGAGCTTGGATGTTCATCCTGGACAGTGGCTCTCACACTCACTAGTCCCCGACCTCCTTACTTACAGCTTGTGTACAGTCTCAGTGTGCTGGATTTGGGATGGAACCCTCCAGAATCAGAATCAGAATCAGAATCATCTTTATTGCCAAGTATGTAGGACACACAAGGAATTTGTTTCCGGTAGAACACGCTGCACTAGTATCGTTGTCAAAAAAACTGCTAAGTGGCACTATACAGTTCCATTTTGGCTACTGTTGAAAGAGTTCAAAGAGTTAATGGCTTGGGGGAAGAAGCTGTTTAAATGTCTGCTGGATTTGGTGCGCATGGATCGGTAGCGCCTGCCTGAGGGGAGTAGCTGGAAAAGGTGGTGGGAAGGGTGCGGAGGGTCCAGTAGGATTTTCCGCGCCCTAGTTTGGATTCTTGCAGTGTGCAAGTCCTCAAGAGTGGGTAGGGCGGTGCCAATGATTTTTTCCGCCGTCCTAACTGTCCGTTGAAGTCGGATTTTGTCCATTTTTGTGGCGGCCCCGAACCAAACGGTGATGGAAGAACACAGGATGGATTCGATGACAGCCGTGTAGAAATGTTGCAGCACCTCCTGTGGCAGGCCATGCTTCTTTAGCAGCCTCAGGAAGTACATTCTCTGTTGGGCCTTTTTCAGGATAGAGTTGGTGTTGACCTCCCACTTCATGTCCTGGGAGACTGTGATTCCCAGGAACTTGAAGGTCTCAACGGTTGACACCAGGCAGTTGGATAGTGTGAGGGGTAGCTGTGGTGATGGATGTTTCCTGAAGTCCACCATCATCTCAACTGTCTTGAGCGTGTTCAGATCCAGGTTGTGACGGCTGCACCAGAGCTCCAGCTGCTCCACTTGTTGTCGGTACGCAGACTCGTCGCCGTCTTTGATGAGACCGATGACCGTGGTGTCGTCTGCGAACTTTATGAATTTGACAGCTGGGTGCGTTGAGGTGCAGTCGTTCGTGTAGAGAGAGAAGAGCGATGGAGAGTGGACGCATCCCTGCGGGGCTCCAGTGCTCGTGGTTCGTGTTGTGGATGATATATTTCCCAGTCTGACCTGTTGTGTCCGTCCTGTCAGGAAGCTGAGGGTCCACTGGCAGATCGTGCGGGACACACCAAGCTGGAGAAGTTTGGGGATGAGGAGTTCTGGGATGATGGTATTGAACGCAGAGCTGTAGTCCACAAACAGGATCCTTGCGTAGCTTCCTGTGTTGTCAAGGTGGTCGAGGATGTGGTGCAGTCCGATGTTGACTTCATCCTCCACAGACCTGTTTGCCCGGTAGGCAAACTGAAGAGGATCTAGCAGAGGTCCGGTGATGTTCTTTAGGTGGTTCAGCACGAGGCGTTCAAAGGACTTCATGACCACAGACGTCAGAGCGACAGGTCTATAGTCGTTCAATCCCGAGGGTGCTGGTTTCTTTGGAACTGGGACGATAGTAGACTGTTTGAAGCAGGATGGGACTTCACACTGCTCCAGGGATCTGTTGGATTTGTGTGAAGACCGGAGCCAGCTGGTCAGCGCAGACTCTCAGGCAGGAGGGGGACGCTCTGTCAGGTCCTGCAGCTTTCTTGATCTTTTGCTGCTTGAAGAGCCGTCTAACGTCCAGTTCGTGGATCTGTAGGGCAGAGGGCGGAGATACGGTAGTTTCTGGTAATGGTGGGCAGACCGGGGAAATGGTGGTGTCCTTTTCAAATCGGCAAAAGTATGTATTTAACTCATCAGCCATACCATTGTTGTACACTGCTTGGGGGGAAGGTAAACGATAATTTGTTATTGCTTTCAGGCCATTCCACACTGATGCAGAGTCGTTAGCGGAGAACTGTTTGTTAAGCCTCTCCGCATAACTTTTCTTTGCGATGTTAATTTCCTTCGTCAGCCTGTTTCGGGCGAGTTTGTAAACTACTCGATCGCCGCTTTTAAATGCGGATTCTTTCTCTTTCCTAAGCTGCCTGAGTTTGGGAGTGAACCATGGCTTGTTGTTGAATGAGCGGAAGGACTTTGTTGGTACACACATGTCCTCACAGAAACTGATGTATGATGTTACAGTGTCTGTGTATTCATCCAATGTGCCCGTTGAAGTTTCAAAGACGCTCCAATCAGTGCAGTCTAAGCATTCTTGTAGCGATAACTTTGCCTCAACTGTCCATGTTTTAACTGTCTTGACTACCGGTTTTACACATTTGAGTTTCTGTTTGTATGTGGGAATTAAGTGGATTAAATAGTGGTCAGAAAGACCCAATGCTGCATGCGCAACAGACCGGTATGCGCCTTTGAGTGCGGTGTAACAATGATCTAGAATGTTTTCTCCTCTGGTGAAACAGTCAATATGCTGCTTATATTTGGGAAGTTCACGGTTCAAACGTGTTTGATTAAAATCGCCCAAAATGATCAGGGGTGATTCTGGATATTTTAGTTCGAGATGGTTTACATGGTCCGCTAGCGTTTGTATACACGCGTTAGCATTAGCTTGTGGCGCGATGTACACGGCAACGAGAATAAAGGAAGCGAACTCATGTGGCGAGTAGAATGGCTTGCAGTTGAGAGACAGCGATTCCAAACCAGGGCTGCAGTGTGCGTCGAGCATCGTGACATCGGTGCACCATTCTTCGTTGATGTAGAAGCATAGTCCACCGCCTTTGGATTTCCCCGATTGCTCCGTATCACGGTCGGCCCGAAGGAGACGGAATCCGGGTAGGTGTAGTGCGGAATCCGGGTGGCGGTCACTGAGCCAAGTCTCAGTGAAGCACAGCGCAGCAGAGCGGGCAAACGTTTTATTGGTCTTTGTGAGAAGCAGAAGTTCGTCCATCTTGTTTGGTAGTGAGCGTAGATTAGCGAGGTGGATCGATGGGAGCGGCGTTCGAAATCCACGCTGCCGAAGCTTGACGAGAACGCCGGCTCGCTTCCCCCTCCTACGCCGGCGTCTCAAAGCTCCGTACAGAGCTGCTACGCCGCTCGCGAGCAGCCCCGAAAAACCTTGTAGATTTTGGTGTGTCGATGAAAATAGTCCAAGAGTGGATTCCCCAATGCTCAGTAACTCTTCCCTCGTGTAACTGAGTCGCGTAGGATCGCAAAAAACAAATGAAAATGACAAAACCAGGAACAATACTAGGGAGCGTGTCACCGAGGCTGCCATCCGCGGCGCCATCTTGGCCAAATACATCTTGGATCAAATACAAAATAATCAGTGTACCCAGGTGTTTCGACTCAGATACAAAATAATCACAGTGAGAAGCAAAAAAGCGAATACAAAACAATTCATGTGAAAAGCAAAATCAGCTCAGGACACCAATAACCATTTTTCTTCCTTAATTCCACGCTGTGGCCTGAGCTGACACCACCAATTAATTGATAAATCGTTCAGGTAACTCATCTTCATTCTCAAACATCCATTGAACATAAACATCTCCCTGGTACAACAATACCTCTATGTCATGACTCCCGCGTAACATATACCTAATAACAAATCTATACATAGAAATACGATCAGGGAAAGTGATGTGCTGGGGGTTCGAATACATTGACCAATAAGATACATGGTGACCCGGGGGGTCAACTTTCACAACCATCTTTGTTATATCTCTCCCAAACGGCCCCAAATCATGGTATAATGCTATTTTCATTATTCAAGAAACTGCGTGATAAATTTGTCGTGACAAAATAACTCGGGTGCGTCTAATATACCAAAACATGCAAAAATTAACCAAAGTCATTAAAACCAAACATACGATAAAAACCAATAATGGAGGGACTAACTGTTGTCGCGCTGTTACCGACATTCCTGTAAATATATCCCACCAATGATGTGCTGAAGATTGCTCAATCGAACCATGATCGCCCGGGCGATCATGGTGGACACCTGCAACCTGGACACATCTGTCAAATGAGCTTTCACAAGATGCTTAAGTGTCTCCGAACGGTTCAGTGCGCTGCTGAAGCGTGACAGATCCACTTGCCATGGCAGCGACAGGGCTTGCCATTGCACAGTAGACAGCCTGTGCGTCCAACTGAAATTTGTCAATCGAAAGGATTTATTGTGCCAGGTAAACAGATGCACGCTCCATAAACATCCGGAAAACGGTGTCGTTGGCAGCTGGGGATGTGGGTTCACTGTTGCGACACAAATAGAGTGGGGCCCTATCTGATATAGCAAGTCCTCAGGTTTCTCCACATTCCAATCACAGAATGCCTTGTCATTCGTAAAACATGGGTCTCGATATATTTGTGTTTGTAAACATGCAATCCCTTTGTCCATTATGTCACAACCTTCTAGATCATAAGTCAAATTAGTCTGTGGACTAAACCAATCTCCATGCGTCTTCAAAAAATAATAATGGTTTCCCACTATTAATGGCAAAATCCGATATTTGCATATGGTCGTGGATCGGGTTACATTTACTTCCAACCACATTCCTTGACAGTGTGTTTTGTTGCACCAAGTCAGGCTAGGTTTCACTTGTAACCATACGCGGTCCGATATGTAGCGTAATTACTCATGATCGGGAAATGCTGTAAATTGTTGTGTGTTTTATTAATAAATACATATATATATATATATACAGTTTGTTGTTTGTGGTCATTTCTCTGCTGCGATCTCTCCGAACCTGTAACAAAGCAATTTTTCATAAAACATTTTGGCGTCACGAACAGGATTCTTTTTTGAAAAGGAGAGACTCAGTGAGAGAAATGTTTAAGAGAAAAGAAAACATTCCCGCCGCGGAGAGCAGAGTTGTTCCAGGGTGGGAGGCAATGCCGTGGAAAGCGGTAGCTGATAAGTTGTTGCAAGCCGGTAACTCCGGTCCGGAGACATGGGTCGAAAAGACCGCTGGTGTCCACGATTTGATTAAGGTTTTGTCCGGAACAGTAGTAATTTTTTTTTTAATTTGGTCACTTTCATATTTTTTTTTCACAACTCTGTTTTACTTGTCAGTTTTCCCCTGGGTCTTTTATTTTTACATATTATGACCAGTCTTATGATTGGCTTGTTCTCTTGTACAATGCAATGCTAATAGCTCAACAAACCATATCATCCCATATATACATATACATTAGGGATATATAAATAGGGCCGATATGACCAGTCAGACTTTAGTTCGCTGACGAAGCCTCTTGGATAGAAGGCAAAACGTCCGACATCTTCGAAAAGTACAGATGACGGCTGAAGAAACCTTCTCATCGATGGACCACTCCTGTACGACTGAGAGCTTACACAGACGATTATCCCATATTATTTTTTGGGAAGTTACAGTTTTGGAAGTCAGTATTCTGACCACTGCCAGTGATGTGTGGTTGAACTTATACAGTATCGTATATTATTTCAGAGTCATATTAAAAATTCCACTCACCCATTCCATATCCATACATCCTTCTCCCCTCCCTGTTATAACACAACTCTTCCACGTCTGGGAGACGACACTCAGGTGTGATGTCACACATTAAGTTTTATGCAGTTCATTGGTTTATTTGGTAGATACTGCTTGAGTGTAAATCTACCTTCATAGAGTACAATTTGTTCATGAATTGACAAACGCTGTGACTTGGGTAATTCTTGAAACTTTTATCATTGGCCTTACTTTGTGCAAGGGATCATAATTTGGACTTCCCCGAGTTCCTTGTTTTGTGTTGTCTGCTATATGCAAGTTCCTTTTTATAATTTCAAAGCGATCCCTTGACATACAGTACATTCTGCAGCATAATCAGTTAGTGGAGATAGCTTTCAAGCCCAAAGCATACGAGTGTTTGGTCATTTTGAGATTGGATTGGATATGCCTTTATTAGTCTCACAGTGGAGAAATTTACATTTCACAGCAGCAAAGTGATGAAAGGAATGAGAAACAATATATCAATCCCAGCCACTTCTCAAGCTCTACTTTGGCGAGACACAGGGGCATATTGATGTTATTTTGCATTGCATAGAATTTCAACTGTTCAACAATAATATCCATCATTTTTTCATCCAAAATCCTTTGAAAATATTTGAATAGTGATAGAAGTTCATCAATGCAACAGGTCATCTATTTCATTCTCATCAGGATCAGGAAAGATATACAGTACATGGGTATTTTAGAATAAACATATGGGCACAGCAACATTCAAAAAAGCAAAAACTATACCAAACTAACCATTTGATCTCAATGCTCTGATCTTACCGTGAAATGGGCATCTCTTTCCTTACATTACATCACAAAAAGAATTTCAGTCCTTTCAGATGCTTTATCTTCAAGTCAAAGTACTGTATTTGAGAATGTGAAATGCACATACGGTAGTGGGGACTATTTTGTCCACTAGGTGGCAACAAAACCTTACATAACACAAGTGGAAATGCAACCTGTTACGTTCTTCAAAACATTCATTTCTACATTTTCTGATTATAAATTCTTTCTCTCAGGTGATTTTACTTGACATGCCAATCGAATGTCCTCAAGGCCTTCAGAAGTAATTTTGCCGTCTTTGATTTGCCCCAAATAAAATATAGACTTTTAGCTTTTCTTGTATTTTTTTTTCACAGAAACTTGTAAGTGTTGTACCTGCTCCTACCATGTTTCACGGTCTTTTGGAAATAGGAAGTGTTAAATTTGTACCAGACATTATGATGAAAATGTTTTAAGTTTTCTAATTTCTGTTTAGGATATAACAAAAAAAAAATATGGACCTCTGTTTCAATAATTATATTGAGAATGCAAAGCTATGAGGTACAGCTATTAGTGTAAAACGCACCATTCACTTACAATTATTCACATCGGGTACCCAGTCAGGATCAACAATATCATCATGAAATGGGCGTTAGCACGCCGAATGTTCTACATTAGGAACACTACTTATTTTTAATATTTCTTGGTAAATAAACAAGTTAGCGTTAGTTTATGCATTTCAGTATCAAGGTAAACCTCTTCTGAATAGCTCATAAAATCGTCACAACATTTACTTACGTGATATTTGATCCGTGACGAGAAGTAGAAGGAGCTTAGAAAATGGAGGAGCGCACGTTGTGTTGCACAAGAAGGAGATGATGTCACTGACGCTCTTAAAGGCATAGCTGCACATAACCTGTGTTAAAGGGACATGTAACTTGTGCTGCATCAGTTCCAATCGAAACTTGAACTGCTACCTTTAATTTTTTTCGATCTATAAGCACTTATCTTTAGTGTACCAAATATGACCCCATCGTCTGTAAAGGGTTAAATAACAATAACAATAACTATAATTGGTACTGTATTTAAGTAACAATAACAATAATAATAAAAACATAATCACAATAAGTTACATCCCCTTTACTTGTAAAATGGCACCAGTGTTCGCAACAGAAAGCCAGAAGACATTTCAACATGTGGCTATTTTTATACTGTAAGCACTCATTTAACATTACCGTGTGGCGGGCACTAGGACCAGGCATCTCACCCAGCAGGTGCAGAGGAGGGGGCGGTTCATGTTACATATATTACACTGCATTTGCTGTTTAGAGGGACATCCACTTGTTAGCCGTTGGAATAAACACGTCTCCACATTTAGTCGTGTGTGCTCATTCCTCAACGGCTACACTGGTGACCCCGACGATGGAAATGTTCATGGCAACGGACGAAGATGTATCTTCTACGGCCATGTCGCCACGACTGGCGCCCAAACTCGCAGCTGCCGCCTACGCCGCGAAGTTGCCCGAGTTCTGGCACAGCGACCCGGCTTCGTGGTTCCAGCATGTGGAAGCACTTTTCCACCTACGAGGCGTCACGACAGATGACCCAAAATATTACATGGTCGTGGCGTCCCTCGACCAACCGACAACGCATCGCATGATGCAACTTCTGCGCGCGCCTCCACGATGCGGGAAGTACGACGCGCTCAAACAACTGCTGCTCCGGCGGTTCACGCTATCGGCCTCCGAGAGAGCAGACAGACTTCTTTCGCTTCCCGGACTCAGCGACGAAACAGCAGTGGATCTAATGGACAAAATGCTGTCGCTGTTAAATTCGGATGATGGCGGATTCCTTTTCCCCCAATGAGGTCTCGCCCGAATCACCTGCCCGAATGATTTCACCTTCACCACCGAATGACGGACTGCGTAGTCGTTGGGGCAGGCTGGTTAAGCCCCCTGCAAAATTTTCACCTTGACCTTCCTTCTGGGTGTTCTGGGGGGGGGGCTGTGTGGCGGGCACTAGGACCAGGCATCTCACCCAGCAGGTGCAGAGGAGGGGGCGGTTCATGTTACATATATTACACTGCATTTGCTGTTTAGAGGGAGATCCACTTGTTAGCCGTTGGAATAAACACGTCTCCACATTTAGTCGTGTGTGCTCATTGCTCAACGGCTACAACGTCATCTAAAACATGGTGAATATTTTTCGTTTGATCAAGCCCGATTGCATCGAAAGTGACTCCTTCAGTCAGCAGATGAGTTTCATCCATGTGAAGATAGCATGGCTTGATATTGTTTGTGGTCTTTGTGGAGGAGGAGGAAGAGCTTGTTGATCAGAGCCTGATTCCTGAATGCCAGTGGCTTGTGCATCCCACAGTCCATTGGTTCATGTTGTTACCAATGTGACAGTCAGCTTGGTACCAAAAAATTCCCTGCAGGCGCCAGCCTCCCCACGTCACCATCCTCACAGCGTTTCTTCCTTTTCAGTTTGGGGGGTAAGGTCAGCCGTGGTGGAGCCAAGACATTAATTCGCATTCGGTCAGATTTTTTGCATGCATTGTTAGAGGCGCTCAGCCTCTTGCAAATTTCCCAATGTATGGTGCAATTAAAGATGTTCTTGTCTCTCTAAAAATGTGAGAAGTCGTTCCGTAACTTGAACTTTTTCTCAACCACCATCTTTGCTCATTTTCAGAATTGTTGCAAATCGGCTTGCAGCATCTGCACATAGGCATAAGAGAAAAGAGTTAGTCATTGTATTTTGCACATCAACTTTTTACTATAATAATAATAATAATAATAATAATAATAATAATACATTACATTTTAAGTGCCTTTCAAAGCTATCAAGGACACTTTACAGTCACAGACAAGCATAGGTTCTATATTAAATAAAATACATATAGAATGCAATAAATAAAATACAATTATAAATAGTGCAGAGCGCCGATGCATATGTGGAACTCCTCCGGCTTGGAATTGAAGCGGATTTATGTGGGACAGGTGAGGTGAGACTATCTCTTTTCGTCAATGGATGCTACAGCTGCGTGTTTGCTTTCAACATCGAGCTTGTAGTCGACGTGCACATTCCACCATGATGTCCCTGATCCACTGGTTGAAAGACGCTTTGAGCCTCTCCTCTTTCATCTCGAACTGCTTCAGGTAACAAAGTGGGTACAGAAAGTGCTTAAGAATGAATGACTCTGTGTCTTTGTTCTGTCATATTGTCTTTGTGTGTCATATTATTTGTTATTTATTTATTTTTTTGTTCTTTTGAATTCAAGACGGCGCCGCGAGAGTGGCTGCCTTTCCAGCAGATCATGTATTTTGTTTTTCTACTTTCATTCCTTTCATATCTTTGCTGCTGTGAAATGTAAATTTCTCCACTGTGAGACTAATAAAGGCAAATCCAAATCCAAATGGAAACGAGAGAGAGCTACACAGAAAATACAATTTTAAATAGGCGGGTTTTGAGATGGGACTTGAAGGTGGGAAGTGAATCGATGTTATGAATGTTGGGAGGAAGTGAGTTCCAAAGTTTAGGGACAGAGCAGCTGAAGGCTGTCACCTATCATGCTTGGGGGGGGGGAGCACACAGAGGTGGAGGTGGAAGGTGATCGAAGGCAGAGGTCACCAAATTATCCGGCCCGTCAGCACATTTGGCCCGGCCCCCTGAACAATACCAGAGATGCTATCAGATTTTTTTTCCTATTTGGCCTCCAAAAAATAAAAAAAATCCTTTTACAAGTCAAAGGTCGGTTTTCGATAATTATCTGTTCCTTTTTTAATCAATGTAATCAATGTATGTTGTTTATAATCGTTATTGAGCAATACAAACACGCTTGCTCACAATAGAACGCTAAAGGAGTCGGTCACGATGCGACGCAACACAAGAAAATGACGTATGAGGAAGTGGAGGGGAATCCGGTGGTACATTCAGGTGCGCTCAATTTGGTGCTCTATTTGGACCCAGACCCGTTTTCTCTTGTAAACCTTCCTGTCAAAGAGTGAACGGAATAATGGCTAAAAGGTTAGAAGAGAAAAATTGATTCCGAATGCAGGGTATTTAACCTGCAGTGGACAAACGATTATTTTTTATGTTCAATGCAAAGAAAAGGCTGTTTGTCTCATCTGTCAAGAGGCGGTGGCGGTATTCAAAGAATACAATCTTCACCGACACTATGAATACCATCACAAAGACAAGTACGATAGCTTGCAAGGCCAAATACGAGCAGACAAACTCTCAAAGCGAAAAGTGGACGACTATCTCAGCAGAATACATTTGTACATCAAGCTCATCTGAAGAAGGCATCCGTTCGGGCCAGCTTTCGGGTTGCTAAGCTGATAGCAAGCAGCGGTAAGACTTTCATGGACGGAGAGTTTGTTAAGAAATGTATGGATGCTGTCGCGGAGGAGTTGTGTCCAGAGAAGAAAGATGCATATAATGCCGTAGGTCTGCCGGCGAGTACAATCACCAGACGCGGTGAAGAAATTGGGATGAATGTATATCCCCAGCTGCAGCAGAAGACGAAATAATTTGACTTTTTTCATTAGCACTGGATGAGAGCACGGACGTGCAAGACACAGCGCCACTGCTCATTTTTAATTCGTGGAGTTAGCGCAAACTTTGAGCTATGCGACGAGCTGGCAGCCCTCCAAAGAATCAAAGGGACTACAACGGGAGAGGATATTTTTGACCAAGTGTACCAGACCATGGAGAAGTTGGACCTGAGTTACAGAACTGTGATGGTCTGAAAGACGCATTCAAGCCCAACAGTCTCATTGACTTCTAGAGAGCTGCAAACAGTGGTGTCTACAAGCCGACTGGAACCTACAAAAGGATTATAAGGAAGAGCTTTAAGAGACTGCTCATATGTGTCAGAGAGATTCTGCTCTTGTCAAGGTTTGCAAGGTGGTGATGGCGGGTGCGGATCCCAAAAAGCAGGCAGGAGGGAGCAGGAGGTTGTTTGACAAATTGTATTAAAACAAAGGTCTGCAGGAACAAAATGTAAAACATCAAAATCATCTGAACAAAAAATACAAAGTATCAAAAGAAAATCAAGTGTAAAAGTCCGCCAAGGTTAAACAAACACATGCACAGCATACAATGCATGCAATTGCAGACAAAGCATGCAACAAACAATGAACCGACACCGGATGGTCGTGCCGGGAGTCCTTTTAAGTGTCACTGATTAAAACGACCAGCACTTGCGAGGCTGCAGGCAGGGCTGACGTCGCTACCCGTTGGTCGCCAATCCGAACGTGGCAGTCCGCCACTGATCGGGACGACCAGCACCTGTGCAGGTGCCGGGGGGCCGACAGCGCCACCTGTTGGTCGCCAACCAGATCATGACAGCTCTGACAACTGAGCTAAACTTTTATCTGTTAAGATTGTGCATGACACAACATAAAGTTAATGTCCCATGTCTCACAGAGAGAGTTATTTAGTTATTATTTATTTTATAAATAGTGTTATTTATTTCCTGTTTTTCTATGAAGAACCCAGAGAGTTATTTAGTTATTTATTTCATAAATAGTGTTATTTATTTCCGATTTTTTTCTATGAAGAACTCAGAGAGGGTTATTTAGTTATTATTTATTTCATTAATAGTGTTATTATTTGTTTCCTGACTTTTTTCTGTAAAGAACCTGGAAAGGGTTATTTGGTTATGTGTGGCTTTCTGGAAAACTATTTTTTTAAACTCCCCTACGATCGTCACACTTTTTCTGTTACAAACTGACACCGACCCCCATCATAGAAGGGAAAAGTTATGTGGCCCTCACAGGAAAATGTTTCGGGACCCCTGATCTATGGGAACGAGAGTGAAAAGAAATTTGAAGAAAGTCAGATAGGTATGGGGGGGAAGTTATGAATAGCTTTAAATGTATAAAGAAAAAAAAAATAAAGCTATGGTATTGTAATTAAAGAACTAAACTGACATTGATTCGCTGTGGCGACCCCTGAAGGGAAAAGCCAAAAGAAAAAGAAGAAGATGGTCGTTGATGGCTTGATGGAATGGAGTGGCCATCTTGAGGAAGTCATCTTGTCAGCTTTGGCAGCTTTATTTTCAAAACTGGCTCCCTCACCATGACGAAACACTATGAATCCATGGATGATGCTTAAAGTTCTCGAACCTTCCTTGGCTAGCCTGAAATCATCACTGGATGACGAACTTCCAGTTTGCCTCTAGACGATATCCGAGTGAAATTGTCGTGCTTTCTCTGCGATAAATTTACTGAGTTCCTCATCAATTTTGTTCTGTTTAGCTGGGCTGATAGCTTTTTGCATCAAGTGTACAGATGGCTCGTGCGGGTTATTTGTGGAGCCTGATTGATGGGATATTTGAACCTCTCAGTCTACAATCTGCCTTTGAACTATCAATAAAGTTGAAACAAGTCCAAATTTCACTGTGTTTTCTATCCATTTTCTCACTCTCTCTGTTGTCTGCCTATCTGTGATTATTTGCAGCTCCGTGTTTCTGTAACCCCCCTCTCACTGCTGCGTTCTTGACCAATCACGTGCGGATTTAACCGAACACTGAGGGCGGGGAATAAAGTCAAAAAATAATTGGCTGCCATTTCCTTGTTAGGAGAACGGGCTCGTTCGCGAACGACACATCACTCATTGTAGCGCTCCGTGTGTATCCCGAAAAATAGATAATTATATCAATAAATAATTTGTATGCCAAGATTAAATTCACGTGAATTTAACGTTCGTAAGCCGAAAAAGTCATTAGCCAAGGCGTTCGTAAGCCGAGGTATCACTGTATAGTCGTACTAGGCAGCACTTCAATTGATTTTGCTGTTTTGAGTATGTGTGCATCTCCATATCCTCATCGGCAGATTATGGAATGCAGCTGTGGATTCTGAAAACATCCACCAGGCATCTCCGGATGGTATGTACATCTTTCTCATGCTTTTGTCTGCACTGCTGAATGATTTTGAAATCTGGGGTCTTCTTCCATAACTTCGTGATCTTATCACACCAAAGCCTGTCGACAAGAATGGTCTTTTTGCCCATGGCATTCGGGTTAGCTACTTCCGTTATTGGAAGAGCTTCACTGTTGGGGTAATCCGCCATACGAACATGTTTAAACACCGCTTTCTAATCTTTACGTTTTGGACTTCCTGATACGTCATATCCTGCCTTACATGATGTCGCATCTACATTACGTCACATCCTATCGTGTCACATGTGCGCCATATAAATGCTCTCCCATTCCATCTATCGCTCTCTCTCCCTCTCAGGCTGCCTCCTTCGCTGACCTCCCACAATGTCTCCGCTGTCTTCAAGATTAAACCAACTTTCTGTTCAACACCTGGCTTCCTGATGATTTAACCATCCTCTGCCATCAACGCCCGTAGAAGCAATGAATCAGGGACGAACGATCAAAATAAACCCATTATTATTGGTGCCATGAAAGACCCGGGTCCTAGCTGATGGCTTCGGGAGGGGGGGGGGGGGGGGAGGTGTGGGCCCTGTGTCTCTCTTTTTCCTTTGAGAGTGTTCGAGTGGGCAGTCCCTCCCTTCTGGTGTCCGTCATTCAGGTTTGTTTCACGGGTGAGTGGCACCGCTAGCATGCAGCTATGTTGAGTATTGCGGAATTCTTTCGGCCAAAAGTAATTCTATTTACGATTAATCTGCGTATCTTCGGCTAGTAATACAAATTACGATCGCGTCAAGACGGACCATCCTAATTTGAGCCGATGTGCGTGAGTTTTCGCACGTGACTGATTGACGCCATTTCGGGTCGAGACAAAATCTGCTGCCGCGCCTCCAGCAGACGTACTGTAAGACCGAGGAAATTCCAGAAGAGTATTCTTCAAAGGGGATAAACTCCTGGAATTTCGGGTGCGAGGGCTGGTGAAAAAATGCTTTTTTAATTTGGAGCCGAACGATTATGTGTTCTTTTTTGTTTAATTGCAGCTGCAACAGATCGTGGATTACCATAACATTAATGCATTCACCAACTAGCGCATTGTCAGCATTGCTAGCATAACAGTACACCAGCGTCCATACCGTGTGCCGGAAGCCCATAAGGTCGCTATCAGAATCAGAATCAGAATCATCTTTATTGCCAAGTATGTAGGACACACAAGGAATTTGTTTCCGGTAGAACACGCTGCACTAGTATCGTTGTCAAAAAAAACTGCTAAGTGGCACTATACAGTTCCATTTTGGCTACTGTTGAAAGAGTTCAAAGAGTTAATGGCTTGGGGGAAGAAGCTGTTTAAATGTCTGCTGGATTTGGTGCGCAGGAGGAGATAAGGAAGATGCTGGAACTTGGAGTAATTGAGGAGTCCCAAAGTGCCTGGGCAAGTCCGATTGTGTTGGTTCCCAAGCCAGACGGGTCAATACGATTCTGCAATGACTATCAGAAGTTGAATAAGGTTTCTGAATTTTTATGTGTATGCCTCGTGTTGATGATCTTATTGACTCCTGGGACAGGCATGCTTCATCACCACTCACCATGCAGTACTACTACGGCAGCCCATGGGGACAGAGAGGGGTCGTCAGAGGGGGGGAGGGCATTTGGAGGAGCCGTCTGTCCGTGACTTGTGTTTTTTGTCCTTTGTGTTTTATCTTTTGTCTTTTATTTTTTGTCTTTGTGTGTTTCATTGTGTGCTTTCTGTATATGCGTGCATTATATTTGTGTGTGTATGTGCGCGTTGTTTCAGCGTATACGTTGACACCTTGGGTGTGAGATTCGCTGTAACAAAGGGACGGCGGGAGAATGGCGAGGTTGCCCAGAGAGAGCGGGCAGCCCACTCCTCCTCCTTCTTTTCTGCCCTACAGGGGTGGGGGAAAATGCACAGCTACATTATAGGATCGGCAAATTGATTTGTTTTCCAAACAGGTAAATAAACGGTGTAATGTCATGAGAAGCTAGCTCTCAGCGGGACAGGACAAGGAGCACAATGGGCGACAGGTTTGAATACAAACAAAGGTTTTAATAAAGGGTTTCAGGGGGAATTCACAAGTAACAAAGGCAAGAATAGTGTCTCTTCCAATATTTAAATCATAATAAAGTCTCTTCTGAGGTGAAACTGAAGACGGAGTTCTTTTCCATGAGTTTCTAGGCCTCACCCCTCTTGATGCCCTCCTCATGTAGCCTAGCCACTTTTAGTAAGGTCCGAATCCAGTGTCCTGTCGTATGGTCCCAACTGGCAATGAGTTCCAATGAGCAATCGGTCTCTCCACAGAGCACAGCAACAGAGCTTATCTCCCCCGGGCTCACACTCAGAGGCTCTCCGCCTTAAAAGCCTTGCCTGCCAATCAAGCCGTGATCAGCCACAGGTGTGGTGTTTGAATTGCTGCCTTCCACCAGATGGGGCCAAAACTCTCTCTGGGTGAAGCCATCTTAGGGGGATGTATTTGCCCTCCAGAACCCAGCCTCTCGTGACATCACACACCCCCCCCTTGAGACAGACGTCCTCGGCGGGGTGAAGGATGCGAAACAGGCATGGAAGGCCTCCCTTCGGGAGAGGGCATCCGCATTGCCTTGGCGCTTGCCAGCCCTGTGGACCACAGAAAAGTTAAAGGCCTGTAGGCTCAAAAACCACCTGGTTATTCTGCTGTTGGTCTCCCTTTTTCTGGCCATCCATTGTAGAGGAGCATGATCAGAGACCACCGTGAAACGTCTACCCAGGAGATGCGTAATGAATGAGAAGCGTAATGACTCCAGCGCCCATGGAATGGCAAGACACTCCTTCTCCACTGTGGAATAGTTCTTTTCCCTGGGCAACAGCTTTCTGCTAAGGTAAAGGATGGGATGTTCCTCTACTCCATGTACTTGAGAGAGTACGCCCCCCAGACCAACTTCTGACGCATCAGCTTGAACAATGAAGTCCTTGCTGAAGTCTGGTTGCACCAGGATCGGACTGGAGCACAGCGCCTGTTTTAGATTGACGAAGGCCATTTCGGCCTCTGGGCTCCGTTTCACCATGGGGGCTGCTATAGTAGCAAAGTCTGGCGTTGGTGTGGGGACAAACTTGGACCCATCTGAACTTCTTCTCTTGCCAGTTCCTTAGCTTCGCTGGGGGGGAGACAACTGAACAGCGCCTCTCTGGCATGCCATTTCTTTAGGAGGTTAACGTGGTAAATCTGCTCAGGTTTCCTCTTACCAGGTTGCCTCACCTTGTAGTTTACCTCCCCCATGCGTTCGATGACCTCAAAGGGCCCCTGCTAGGATGCCAGGAATTTGCACTCCACCGTTGGCACCAAGACCAGCACTCTGTCCCTTGGCTTGAAATTTCGAGGCTGGGCAGGTCTATTGTAGGAGGCTTGCTGCTGTCGTTGGGCCGCTTCCATGTGCTCTCACACTATCGGATAAACGGCCTTCATCCTTTCCCTCATGTCCCCCACATGCTCGATGAGGGTACGTTGTCGGCACGGCTGCCCCTCTCAACCCTCTTTGGTGATATCCAGCAGTCCCCGGGGTCTGTAAGAGTACAACAGTTCAAAGGGTGAAAAAACAGTAGAAGACGGTGGTACCTCTCTCACGGCAAACAGGAAGTACGACAGCAGTTGATCCCAGTTTCAGGGTCTTGTTGAGGGTCTTGTTGAACCGTTCTACCAACTCATCCGTCTGCGGGTGGTAGATGGAGGTTCTCAGTTGCTTGACCTTGAGCAGGGCACATAGATCCTTCATGACCTTGGACATAAAGGGGCTTCCTTGGTCTGTCAATATCTCCTTTGGGATTCCCACCCGGCTGGTGAGAGCAAATAGTTCCTTTGCAATCTGCCTAGTGGTAGCCTTTCTGAGGGGAACAGCCTCTGGAAACCGAGTGGCATAATCAACCATACCGAAAATATATTGGTGGTCCCTAGCACTTTTTGGTAGAGGTCCAACTATATCCAGCCCAAGCCTCTGAAAAGGGGTCTCAATGATGGGTAAGAGAATGAGCGGCTTTCTGTATGTGGGCTTTGGCGCCACCTGTTGGCACTCGGGGCAAGAATGACAATAGTACTCCACATCCTTGTGCACCCCTGGCCAGGATAACCGTTGCCAGATTCTCTCTTCCGTCTTTTCTACCCCTAGGTGTCCCCTAGCAGGTGTGTGTGTGCCAAGTCCAGGACTGTAGCTCGGTGTGGCTCTGGCACGAGAAGTTGTTCACGTACTTCACCATTTTGCTTCGTTACCTGGTATATTAACCTCCGGTCAACAGCAAAATGGGGATATGTGGGACTTGTCCTTTCCCCCAATACTACACCCTATAAAACCTGCACATTTTTCATGGCGTTGGCAAGGGTAGGATCCTGTAACTGGGCTGTACCATACCGGCCTGTTAGAGGAGTCAGCTTCTGGGTCCCTGGGTTCTCATCACCACTGGAAGCCGGGAGATTTTCTGGGGCTGGAGTCTCCTCGGCTGTCTCTGGGCCAGACTCCGTCTCCGGTGGTACATTTGCTGTCCCTAGGAGAGCACAGTCTGGGGAGAGTGAATTAGGGGGGTAGACTTGAGTATTTCACCGCACGCGTCTTACCTCTCCCCTTCCGCGGGAGTCGGGCCAGTCTTTCCTGTGTTTCTCTCCACAGTGGGTGAAAGGCCTGGCAGTCGCGTCCAATCAGGAGGGGGACAGGGAGAGGGTCAACCATGCCAGCTACCATGCGGATGATTCCCTTGGTTGTGGTCATGGGGAGTTCGGTGGTGTGGTACTCTCTGGTGTTTCCGTGGACACAGGAGACTGGGAGGGTTTTCTCTGGAGACAACCTGGTTGGATCCA
Source organism: Hippocampus bargibanti (assembly GCF_051943395.1). Lineage (NCBI taxonomy): Eukaryota > Metazoa > Chordata > Actinopteri > Syngnathiformes > Syngnathidae > Hippocampus > Hippocampus bargibanti. Next base: position 31,359,710 of record NC_142737.1, on the reverse strand, counting down.
CCAGCGTTTGTCGCACCAAGGTGAATTTCAACATCCTTCACAACAAGCTTCAACATTCTGTTGATTCACTGTCACTGGACAGGTGGGGGGTCTTGTTAGTGGGCTGTCACTCCCCCCCAGGAGGGAGGCATAATGAGCAGGGTGGGCAATGGAAGAGTCAGCTGTCGGCATGGGCTCTTCCGTTGGCTTTGCACACTGCCATGAGATGTGTCCCGTCTCTCCGCGTCTGTAGCATTGTCTGGGCTCAGTGCCCCTGGGTATCTGCCACTGCCTGGGTGGGCTTCTGATGCCGCCTGGAGCCATCTTGGCTGTGTTGCGAAACTTAGGCACCTTTGTGCGGGCCATTCCAGTCCTGGGTGGGGATGTGTTGCCGGTTTCCTTCCTGGTCGTTCGCAGCATCTCCGCTGTGGCCTGGTACTGCTCCACTGTTGCCACTATTTGACAGGCAGTCGTCAGCGACTGCTGACTGATGATCTTTTTTGCCTCATAGAGCAGGGCCCGTAAGTAGCGATCCACGACAATGGCCTCGACTACCTCAGCTGCCATGCTCCTTTCCGGTTCCAGCCACTTCCGGGCGATGCGAGCCAATTCGTGCATCTGTGCCCGTGGAGGCTGGTCTAGCTGGAACGTACAGGTATGGAAGCGCTGTGCCATCCTGAACTTGGTGAGCCCATGTCTGCTGAGAATTTCAGATTTTAGATAATTGTAGTCTTCTGCTCTGTCTGTGGCCAAATCCATGACAGCATTCAGTGATTCCCCTGTCAGGAAGGGTGCTAGCAATCCCACTTACTCAAATGTATGACGATTTTTATTTTGCACATTTTGTTTCGCTGAATTTTCAGACACATTATTTTGATGCTCGACATTCAGACTGATGTTGAAGTATTTCTCATCCAACCATCTAGCGAGCGACGAATTGTGACAATTAGGCTTGATCGAATGAACGATATTCAACGTTGGAGATGCGATGGCGGAAATCCAACGTTTATTAAGACAGCCGCAACTGCTAAATTATCTTCTGGCTGCCTTTGCGTACAGTGATGACATTTGTCAGTTCAAAAGTAGTTTATAGTTATGACTAAAAAGCAGGGAAACATGTCGAGATAGATTTGATTACGAATTATTATTATTATTATTATTATTATGTATTAAATGCAGTGCTCATTATTCACAATCACTGTCTTCTTGTCCCTTGAGACCGTGAAATTGTTTGACTTCGTATAATTATGCAGATCATTTTGCTGTGGGTGCTGATTGGGGAGTAAGTACTCTCCCCACTACTGGTCGCATCCAATTTACGACCGGGTTCCATTCCGACCAACCAGTCGTATGTCAAAAGGGTCCGAAGTAAAAATCCATAAAAAATGTTGAATCCAGACTCGGTGCTACATGACTTGCAAATGACTTGCGACCTGCGTGGGTCTGGGTCGACGATGTTCTACTGGTTGCCCTCTCCCCGGCCTGACCCCGCTCTCCACGCCGACGCGGCTTTCTGCGACGCAGACAGGCCCGACCTGCCACCTCGCCCCAAAGCAAAATGAACAGTCTCAGAGTGTTGTGTTGCTGTGGGCCCAACGCGGCGTATTTGTCACGGCGGCCCCGAGCGCCGACGCCCGACCCACCTCGGCTCTAGTCTTGTAACAGATGCATTTACGAAACAAACAGTGTAGCCAACTCATTCACTGCTAGACATGTTCAAAAATGTGTCAACTCAAGTGCCAGGGATTTTGCCATTTTCACTCAAATTCCTGGAGAAGAATTTCAGGTGTGATGTGTGATTGAAGGGTTTCAACTAGGATTAAAGGAAAAGTGTATAAAACAGTGGTGAGACCAGCCATGATGTTTTGACTGGAGACAGTGCCACTGAAGAAAAGACAGGAAGCAGAGCTGGAGGTAACAGAGCTGAAGATGTTGAGGTTTTCTTTGGGAGTGACCAGGTTGGATAGGAACAGGAATGAGTACATTAGAGGGACAACTCATATTAGAGGCTTTGGAGAGAACGTCACAGAGGCCAGGCTGAGATGGTTTGGACATGTCCAGAGGAGAGAGAGTGACTATGTCGGGAGAAGGATGCTGAGCCTCGAACTGCCAGGCAGGAGACCGAGAGAAAGACCGAGACCGAAGACCGGTTATGGATGTTGTCAACGAGCACATGAAGGTAGCTGGTGTGAGAAAAGGGGATGCACAAAACCGGGATAGATGGAGGACATTGATTCACTGTGGCGACCCCTGAAGGGAAAAGCTGAATGGAAAAGAAGAAGACTCAAATTCCCACAGAATATTGAGTTTTAGGACTACATGAACATTCAATGCAGCATAATAAACCTCTCTTCTTTCATCAGAAAAAAATAGTTAATTCCTAAATCATATGGGTCTGCAGTCATAAGTAATTGGTACCAAATCCACCTTGAGAGAAGCTAACAGTTTCTCTCTCACTATTGACAATTCGACCGTTTCTCCCTCCCATCAGGTCAAAAGCCAAAGTGTCATCCTTGACAGCACACTATCTTTCCACTCCCATATAAATAACTTAACCCAATCTGCGCACTTCCACCTACGCAATATCAAATATCATCACTTCTCCACAAACTATCTCGTCCAGAATTCTTGAGTCTGGATCATCACCAGAAAATCATCCTTTCACCACTAAACCCCCATCCTCCAAGCACTCCACTGGCTCCTGGTCAGATATGTAATTAACTTTAAACTTCTTCTTTGTACATTGAAAGCTATCCCATAACCTTGCCCCCCATACCTATCTGACCTTCTTCAACTTTCTATTCCCTCTCGTTCCCTCAGATCCTCTTCCTCCCTCCACCTCTGTGTGCCCCCCCCAAACCCCGCCTGTCTCAGCACGATGGGGGACAGAGGTTTCAGCTACTCTGCCCTCAAACTCTGGAACTCACTTCCTCCCAACATTCGTAACATCGATTCTCTTCCCACCTTCAAATCCCATCTCAAAATCCACCTATTCAAAATTGTATTTTCTGTAGCTCTTTCTCTTGTTTCTATTTATAATTGTATTTTATTTATTGTATTCTATTTGATATTGTATTTTAATACAATACAAGACGCTGTAGCGTCTTTTTCTACTGAAGGAGTCTTTCTCCGAGAGAAGAACATTGTTGTAGGTAGTTGTTGGCACTCTTTCTTTTTTTGTCCTTCATTTTTTTTTTCAGAATAGAGAACGGCTCATGGAGCAGAATGCTGTCAAAGCCAGTGTGTTTGACTTTATTCTGGTTTATTTGCAGTGTTGATTGCAGTGTTTTTTCTTTTACTTTGTTTGCACATTTGCATGCCATTAATTAAAAAAAAATCCCCTGAAAAGAAATTGCTGATGCACTGAAGCTATGATAAGTGAACCGCAAAGTATCACTGTATACCGTGACTGCAAAGTGTACTTGAGAGTTTTGAAAGGCGTTTCGAAAGAGGAGTCCACATGGCTTTGAGAAGACAACGCAACGCAAACATTGCATTGTGCACCATGACAACAACCGACAACTGGAGCAAAATCTTCAGCAAGGGATATTTACCATAAATTAAGCAAGGGAGCATTTGTGGTAGGTACTTCCTTCATTTAAAAAAAATCCTTTATACTTCGCAACAATGTTTTTTTTTTTTTTGCGATTAGTTGTGTTTCAAGTTGTGAAAAATGGGGCAGGCAACTTTATGGCCGGGCAGGCAAGTTTATGGCCTGGCAGGTGTCTGCCCTGGTGTCCGCTAACTTTTTGTTCTGAGTTTCAGACACTGCTTATAGCGTTTTTACACTGTTGCACCATTTGCCTTGAGATTGAGCAGCACAACTAAGCAACTTCTTCACAATATTCACTTAGAACAAAAGGCTTTCAGACTATTTCTCTCCATTTAATTCATTTTATTTTTGCACAGTAAATCACAGTTGTTTGTTTTCTCCAGAAAGAGGGAAGAAGTGGCCTGTAGCGGAGAAATGTTATATTATTTTGTATTTACTTGGATACTTGAAAAATAATGGTTTTCTTCATTCTTTTGCTGTTGTAATATTGAACAACGTATTTAAATAAGTAAAAAAAAACATATCCAGAAAATGAGCACAATTATGGGTATTTTATTTTCTGGAAGGTACATTGATTTTTTTTTTCCAGGTTTGTATCTGAAGATACAAAAAGGAGAGGAGAGGAGTAGCAGTACCTAACATTGCAGGAGTTTCTGAAAAACTACAAAGAGTCCTTTGGCAACACAAAATTCCTACTTATTTCAAACCGATAAACACTTTAAGGCAAAAATTTGTGCATCCAAAAGATAGGCTTCAAAATGAAAAACAGAGTAATGTAGTTTATTCAATACATTGTAAGATGAAAATTGTAAAGAGCAGTACATTGGGGAGACTAAACAAATTCGCAAAAAAAGACTTTATGAACATCGCAGGGATAATACTAGTGGGCCTCAATCGGCAGTACATATGCACCTAAAAGCTAGCAACCATTCATTTGACGACAATGAGGTTAAAATCTTAGCGAAAGAACATAGATGGTTTGAAAGGGGAGTAAAAGAAGCGGTTTTCATAAAACAATTAAATCCTTCATTAAACCGGTTTGGTGGGGTGAGGTTCAATTTGGATCGTTCATACAATCTGTCTTGCATGCTGGGTCTGAGAGGACAGTAATTTCATCTGTGCTGTATGTCATAAATATTAGTACATTTGACAATAAAGCTGACTTTGACAATAGCTTAGGCAACATAGGATTAGTAATACTGATGAGGTGATACCGTTCGAAGTGGGGCAATCAGGCCAGTCGTTAGTCAGACAATAGGAACAATCAGTGGAGCTGCAGGGAGTAGTCCTCTGCTCCCCCAACCTAAGAGCAGGGACCTATCATAGCAGTGTCCGGCACCGCCATGTCTGGACTGTAGGGATATATATATATATAGGGCCTAAACTACGAGTAAGACTTTAGTTTGCTTACGAAGTTTCTTGAATAAGAAGCGAAACGTCCGACACCTTCAAAGAAGTACAGATGACGGCTGAAGAAACGTTTTCATTGATTTTCCGGGTTTTGTTTATTTGAAAAATTATGGGGCCTAAGGGAGGATTATCAATATCAATTTACCAATAAACATTGCTTGGATCATTGAGTGGTTTTAAACTCTTTCATCTTGGGAAAGAAAGTCTATCAATTTGATGCTGCAGTGATCTTTATTTATACAAAGTATCTGCAATATCGGCTCCAGAATTATTTGGTATCAGATCAAAATGAAACTGCATTTTGCCTGTGCGTGAGCCTACCCCATTGCCTACCCTATTTGGAAAAGAGATATGGTGTACACACAGCTCGTCACTGTCCAATCACAGAGCACATGAAAACAGCTATTCATACACTCCCAAATTCACACCTAAGGTCAATTCAGAGACTTTGGTGAATGATGTTGTGTTACCATGGTAGAGGTGTCAACACAGTACGGATAAGCATGCAGGTGGTCAGGATGAACAGGTTCAACACAGATGATGTAATTGGCTTTGGCAGAAGTCATGTGGCCAGGTGAATTCCAGAGCTTTTTTCCCCTCCTCAGGTACTCTTAGAGGAATGTGGTTAAATTACTTCCTTGTAGGAGGAGGGTGGAGACTGAGCTGGAGACCTGTAATTCTCACTTCCCTATTTACGTGGAAAGAAAGCAAAGGCAGCAAGACATTTTAATTTGGATGTCAGGTTTTCACACAAGAAGGTAAATATCTTTGATTAATTTGTTCAGTTTGCCAATAGCCGAGATGACATGCCAATTCTGCACACAGTGACACAAGACGATTCTCTAATTGATTTTTAAAAGGAGAAGTTATTTTTGGTGTTGGGTATGTTTTCAATAATTAATATTGTAGATGTAAGTTTTATAATGTTCAAACGCGAAGAAGGAAAGTGTGTACATCCCTTGGGGAGTTCACTTTGCCTATGATGGATTTTATTCATCTAAATATGTAAACTACGAGACAACTAAATTGTTTTCCACTGCTCATTTTGTATTTGGATTATATTTATTGTGTCTCTTTATTCTATTTTATTGGGCTTTTTTATTCCCATCCTAATGTCAGATACTGATATAATAGATTGATCCAGCTGTTTCCCGTTCATATCCGATTAGTTCCTTTTCCCCTTTTCCAGGGGTCACATGTTGTTGTCAAATAAGGCACACCATCTGTTGCGTTAACGTGGGTAACTTTTATTTGACTTGCCAATGCGTGTCCGTTTCGCTCAGTCACTCTCTTGTCTGGCCCTCGACATCCCCTGCTGACGTAATCACCCAGCGACTCTGTAATCTTTTTCGAAACAATTACAGCATCACCAAACATTTTGAAACAGGGAGTTCCCTCCTGTGTAAATGTTAATGCTAGGGTCTACGATCTTAAATACTTCTGAAATAATCCTTTTGATTAAATGATCTTAAACTATTATTATTGTGATTAATCTAATCTATTTTGAGTCACGGCGGCCAGGTAGTAGAGTGGTTAGCACGCCGGCTTCACAGTGCAGAGATCGCCAGTTCGCGTCCCGCTCCGGCCTCCCTTTGTGAAGTTTGCATGTTCTCCAAAAGCTGTGGTATGATAAACGTGCCAGGGAGAGAGATTTGCACCCTGGACAGAAGGTGTTAATATTGTTACCTACGAGACCAAGTAAGCTACTGGCAAAGTGGCACGGCCCATACACTGTGACTAGGAGAATAGGACCGGTCACATATGAGATTCTCTGCCTGATTCTCTGCCCTGACAAACAAAAGAGAAAGCAAATTGTACATGTGAATCTCCTGAAGGTGTATGCAGAGAAACAATCGGAACCATTGAGCTCCCAGAGCCTATTCATCAGAGAAATCTCAATTACTGAGAGGGAGGAGATGGATGAGGCTGTGATGACACCCAAGAGGGAATGGGGTAATTCTAAAGAGACCTTGTTGCACCTGAGCCCAAAGCAACAAATTCAGTTGGCAGTGGTGGGATCGTTTCACCCTGCATGAAGAAGGTGGGATCGTTACGCCTTGCTGAAGTGGAGAAGGATAAGAGGAAGCCGAGATGAAGAAGGTGGGACGAGTAAGAAGAGGGAGAAAGGACAGCCTGGAGAGCAGTGTTACCTGTGGTCTGCTGAAAACCGACATCCATTGCAACTTCAAATAAATAAAAACTCACAATACCCTTCCTGCATCTGGCTGAACTTTAATCATCTTTCCACCTTCTTGCTGACTCGCCGCACAACAATTACTATCCTGAGACGTGAGAGATGGAGTATAGAATAGCGCATGAGTAGAATTCTGAAGTGTTGTATCCATGGAGGTAATGCATCCAAGGGCTTGGGACCCCAAGAGACTCAGGAGAGGCTTGTGGTCTGTGTCTCTCAAAAAATTCTTCCCGATGAGAAAGTTGCAAAACCTCTCGCAGGCCCAGGTCAGCCCCAGAGGCTCCTTCTCCACTTGATCATATCTCTACCCCGTAGTTATGAGCGAGCGTGACATGTAGGCTTTTGGACTCTATTCTTCCTCTCCACTCCACCCAACCTGTACGACAACGTGTCTCCATACACCTTGCTCTCCCTGTTGGGATGAACCATGGTCAGTACTGGTGTCGGCGTCAGCGCGTCATTTATAACTTGATTGGCTCGCGCCTGGTCGACATGTCGCACTGTGGTTAAACAAGATTCAGTCGGTTTCGAGCGAGCAACAATTTATTGAATACCTAGCTCTAGCAGTCGTGATGTGACATCCAGTCAGGCGATGTCTAAAAGCATCACAGCTATTACCACATCTCCCTTTCTAGAATAGTCAACAGTCTGTAGCAAATACTGTCGTAATTCAAATGATGCAAATGTTGTCTTTTACATGACATAAGAAAATTTTACATGACATAAGAAAATGCACTCCTTGGACTTCTCATGAAAAATAACAATAAACACAGACATATTTGTGGAGGCAAATATTATAAGCAATAGAAGTCTGATTATACAACAATTTTTTTTTTCAAACATATTTTCGATCTCTTCTAACCCCACAGTTCACAAGTCCAGTCTGCGATCTTTTTTCATCACTCTGCCGCAACTACTGGTGTGGCCCTGCGTGTGTGTATGGACAGGTGTGTGGCGGATGGTTGTGTCTACCTCGGATTCCGGTGTTGGTCATGAGACGGGGCGTTATGGAAAATCCACTGTAGGCTCACTTGGTTTTGGTGGAGTGCTGTGTGTAAGTGCATAAGGTGTGTGTAGAACAGTCTCTGGAAGAGGCACAAGATGGTGTCTATTCCTCCTGAGGGTGCCTGAAAGGCTGTCCATGATGTATGAACGTGGGGCTAAGTTGGAGAAAACCACTGTGGCTTGGGACTTTGTACCAGTCATCCACACTGGTTGACTTGGAGTGAGTTGACTCAGATCTCTCACACGGTGTCTGCTGTTGAAACCTGTAGTGTCTTTATCTCTTTTCTCCCTTTCTCTTGCTGCAACGACAGTATTGTCTGTAAGCTCTGGGGTGAGAAGAGATAGATGCTATGGCATTGGGATGCGCCAGTCTCCTGCCCATGAGGAGTTGTGCAGGACTTTAGCCATTTGCCATCGATGTAGCTCTATACGCCAACAGAGGCAGATACAGATCCTTAGCCTTCCTCAGCAGGTTTTTCAGTCTGCATGTGACGCTCCGCTTCATCGTTGCTCCGAGCTAACCGAGGGCTGCTAGTAGTGTGAGTGAACCCGTAGGCTGCGGAAAAGTCCTTGAAATTGTGAATGGAGTATTGATTTCAACATTTAGCTTGTAGTCGACATGCACATTGCACCATGATGTCCCTGATGCACTGGTGAAGAGACGCTTTGATCCTCTCCTCTTTCATGTGGAACTGCTTTATGTAACAAAGAGGGTACAGAAAGTGCTTAAGAATGAATGACTCTCTGTGTCTGTGTTGTCATGTTATTTGTTATTTAGTTTTTTTTGTTCTTTTGACTTCAAGACGGCGCCGCGAGAGTGGCTGCCTTTCCAGCAGCTACTATGTTTTGCTTTTCTACTTTCATTTCTTTCATAACTTTGCTGCTGTGAAATTTAAATTTATCCACTGCGAGACTAATAAAGGCAAATCCAATCCAAATCCAATCCAATGTCGCAGTATCTTAAAAAAAATCAGGCACCTTCTGCCTGTCAAGAATCAATTTGGGATTGACAATTACATCCTGAGATCAAATGGGAGTTAATTTGGCAATCTCTATAAACTGAGAATAATAGTCCACTACTAGGAAGTAGTTCTTGTGGTTGAGTAAGAACAGATCAGAACCTGCTTTTTCCAGGGTCTCCGTGGGAGCTCATTGGCCATCAATGGCCCACAGGGTTGGCACGCTCTTTGATACATGTTTTGAAATTTCTCACCAGCTCGTTGAGTTGGCTGATCAATACTGGCCACTATATAGATTCTCTGGCCCGCGCTCGGCATCTGGTCACCCCTTATATCCTTCGTGTATTGCGTCAAAGGCAGCGCTGTGCATTACTATGGGAATAACTAATCTGGAGCCTCTGAGCAGTAGTCCATCATGTACTGTAATTAAGACTCTATCCGGCCAGTGAGCCTTAGCTGGAGATGTGATCTTGCTGCTCTCAGGCCATTTTTTTGACAGTATGACATGACCTCTGAGCAAACACTGTCTTCCTGGAGATATTTTCTCAGTTGTGCCATATACGTTGAGTTGGCTGACATGCTCGCGATGATTTCGTCCGCATGGATGTTTGTGTCTTCCATTAAGTCTTTGTCGATCAGTTTCAGGTTTGAGTTTTGACAGACAGGTGAGCGTGAGAGCGTGTTGGCTGTAAACAGTTGTTTGCCAATGATGTGTGAGCTAGTGTAACTTTACATCATTAGACTAAGCCGAAATCATTGGAATCTCGGGAAGTGCCTGGTGACCAAGCAGGATGACAAGTGGACTGTGGTCGGTCTAGATGGCAAAATGTCTCCCAATAAGGAGGTCCCATAAATGTCTCTGTTCTGTCTCCGTCATTGCACGCAATGTGTACGCGACTGGTTTCCACTGCCCTTCTTCTTTCTGGAGGAAGACTGCTCCAAGTCCGTATGAAGAGGATCAAAAGAGTCCAAGCTGGCGCCCGAGTCGGCAGCCGTCAGCAAGTGCTCTTATGAGCCTTGCTTTTTGTTGTTGTTGTTTTTGTCTTGTTTTGTATTTTCTTTTGTCAATTTGTGTTGTTGTGCGTCGTGTGGAATGGATACGGATAGTTTTTCAGCATTTTTGACCACAACATTCATCAAGGAGGAGACTGCTGAGCGTTTGCGCCTTTTCTGCAGCATGAATTTGCCAGTACTGTTTTTGAATGGGAGGAATGTCGGTGCCATTCGACTGTCATCGCTGGACAGCTCTGGGGCCATTTTGCTTTTTTGCGCTTGTATTGGGCAGCATCTTCACAGCCCAGCTTTGTTCAGCGGAAAGGTCCGTGCTGTTGGACAGTTTGCAACTGGATGAATGCATGGATTGAGGAGCCCGCGATAAGAAGGAGCGTCACCGCAGAGCGCCGATGCGTATGTGGAACTGTCGTGGCTTGGGATTGAAGTGGATTTATGTGGGACAGGAGATGTGAGACAATCTTTTCGTCAATGGATGCTACAGCTGCGTGTTTGTTTTCAACATTTAGCTTGTAGTCGACGTGCAAATTCCACCATGATGTCCCTGATCCACTGGTGAAGTGACGCTTTGATCCTCTCCTCTTTCATGTGGAACTGTGTTGTATAACAAAAAGGGTACAGAAAGTGCCTAAGAATGAATAACTCTCTGTGTATTTGTGTTGTCATGTTATTTGTTGTTTAGTTTTTTTTGTTCTTTTGACTTCAAGACGGCGCCGCGAGAGTGACTGCCTTTCAGCTCATGTATTTTGTTTTTCTACTTTCATTCCTTTCATAAATTTGCTGCTGTGAAATGTAAATTTCTCCACTGAGAGACTAATAAAGGCAAATCCAATCCAATCCAATCCAAGAGGTATCCACCGACAGATTCAGCTTTTTGTTGGGGTCGTAAAGTGTTCGTAAAGTACGGCAGGTGATGTGAGACCATTTTTCAACTGATAAAATGCTCTCTGTTTTGCAAATCCCCAGACCCATTCTGTCCCCCATTCGCTTGAGCTCCTCATTCACTTTGTCTAGTAAATAGATGGGGACTCATCTGGGTGTGGCCAAGGAGTCGGTCGGGCATTGTGTCTGGCCTCAGCTTGATAGTGTACGGCTGTTGCATCATTCCTAAACCTTGACACACTTTTGGGTAGGCTATTCCATTTCAGATTTGTCTATGGTGCCTGCTCTGTAGACTAATTTAAGCTTAACATTTGCTGGTCTGCTTGACAAGGCTACGTTTAAATCCTTGACAACATTAATCCCTTCCTGTATCAGTGGCTCTCCCTTACATAATGACTCACTTCTGTGTAAGCCCTCAGTCCAAGTGCAGTGGTCCATCGATGAAAAGGTTTCTTCAGCCGTAATCTTCAACAGTAGCCAAAATGGAACTGTATAGTGCCACTTAGCAGTTTTTTTTGACGACGATACTAGTGCAGCGTGTTCTACCGGAAACAAATTCCTTGTGTGTTCTACATACTTGGCAATAAAGATGATTCTGATTCTGATTCTGATCTGTACTTCTTTGAAGGTGTCAAACATTTTGCTTCTCATCCAGGAGGCTTCATCAGCCAACTAAAATTTGCTGGTGTCTCTGGCCTTATCTATCTATCTATCTATCTATCTATCTATCTATCTATCTATCTATCTATCTATCTATCTATCTATCTATCTATCTATCTATCTATCTATCTATCTATCTATCTATCTATCTGTGACGGGTGTCACAACAGTGACTGTCTTCATCTCCACGATGCTGCCGTATTAATGAGACCAGACACGTGGATGTGTCTTTTTATTTCTGCAACACAGTATGGCAGAAGGGATGGGTGAAGTCGCATGGGTTTCGTTTTGTGATTAACATAAATCTCCTCCAGATTGTTCTCAAATGCAAAACATTGTATATAACAAAACAGAATTAACAACGTGTGATCGTATAGTGGTTATTTACAGAAAAAGAGAATACAACACAAGTTCAATGTTATTTACATGATGTCCCTGACCGCATCATACCCGGAGACTCGGCAGAACACGCGGTGCGCTTGCAAGGGCGCTCAGTTCAACCCGCCACGAACATTCACGGGCAAATTAAACACGACACAAGAAACTAAATATTGTACAATAAAAACGAAATGAAGCAATTATTACCTGCAACACAGTATTGCAGAAGGGATGGGTGAAGTCGCATGGGTTTCGTCTTGTGATTAACTGCGCAATAGAAAAGCACTATGAAGCACATGTGCTTCAAAGTTCCACTCGACAAAATGCGAAGTAAATAATGACGCAAAAGTAATCTGGACTCGAAATGAATAAGGGAACTAATTAGATAACACTAGACAGTACAAAAGGGGAAACAAAATAAAATATTGTCATGAAAATGCGCGTTAATCAAGACCAACAGAAAATTGCGACTCACCCTGAATCTCCTTGAGATTGTTCTAGAAACTATGGGCGGGACATGGTGCCACACTGTGCGCCGTTGCATCACTTCCTTCATAATTTAATAATCTAAGCGCACAACTCCGTTACACGTTGAGCACAGCTTCTTTGCTGGTACTCCTCTGCTGGTACCCAAGCAAATCTGTGTGGGGTAGACATTTGCATGTCGCCACATTCTTTGGGTGGAGGACAGCCTTCTACAATTCCTTAGCACGAATTGGCATGGTCAGCAAACAATATGGCAACTGTATAAATGGTCATCATACTCACCTTTTGTCATTCATTAGGAGGGCACCGTTGACCGTCAGTCTCACTTCTGCATAGGACATTCATCCGCGCCAACACAAACCAGTTTCATCTCCGGTCACCCTGATATGGATGCACAGGAGTCCTCCCCATCTGAAAGAAGCTGTTTAGCGTGGAAACCATATACAATATAATATCTGATTCTGCCTGAATCTCTGACTGACACCGGTGCCCTCTTAACGTATCTGTCAATTCCACACTTACTGACCTGAACGGCGAGAAATTCCTCTAATGTGCACTGCATTCAATTAATAATAATAATTCATAGTTGTAACTATAAACTACATAGTTGTAACTATAAACTACTTTTGAACTTACAAATGTCACACCGTACGCAAAAGTCAGCCAGAAGATAATTTAGCATTTGTGGTTGTCTTAATAATCACTTGATTTCCGCCATTGCATCTCCAACTTTGAATATTTGTGGTTAGATCAAGCCTAATTGTGTCGCAGTTTGTCACTGTCTCCTGTGTTGTTGAAAAATTCCAAATGACAAAATTAAACACTTGGTGCAATCAAGTACAATTTAACAAGAGAGATGGTTGGATGATAAATATTCCTACAGCATTCTGAATGTTGAGCATCAAAAAATGTGTCTGAAAAATTCCGTGGAACAAATATGTGCAAAAGAGAAATTGTCATGCATTTGAGAAAATGGCAAAAACTATACATGTGAAAATCTAAAATATTATCAATAGGGGCTTTGTCATTGATCCCAAATCATCAGTTGGGTGTGCTAAACTCTAGATGTGCAGGTGTATTTCACCAGCTGTTGCGGCTTCTCGTGTCGGATCTCCTATAACAATTGAAACAGAGATTGAATTTTGTTTAATTCGGATGCTACAATTGTCTGCAATTGCAGCTGCTAGCCATCATAGCTAGCCGTCATAGCAGCCACAAGCTGCAGTGTCTGTGCCGAGAAATGGATGCAAGTGGCTTGTGCAACTCTTCAATTCAATTTCTCCACTGGGAGACTAATAAGGGTAAATCCAATAAACTCCAATTTGTTATCGCCATCAAATTCAATACATATATTGCATGTATGAAACATCTGTCTTAGACTTCCGTGGAATAACAAATTGCCAGTTCAAAATCATTATTACACTTATTCACTGTCAATATTTTGAACAATCTATAAAGCTATCTTTCATGAAAAGGGCTCATCATTTCAACGGTTGATTTTCTATTAAGTAATCAATTATCAGTGAATCTAGCAACATTTACCTTGCCAATTTAGCCATTTGTGGGACTACTAAAGGCTTTCTGATTCTGATTTGCATATTCCATCCAATTCGAGATAAATGTTTCTGTCATTCAATCAAATTTTCATGCCTATTTTGTTTACTTTTTATTATATATTTTTCAATTGACCCGTCTTGAGTAAATTGGTCGTGTTCAACACGCTGTGAACTGTGGTGGGGGCTGCAGAATTGCTTCGATGTGTTAAACCCCTCTTTGAAGTTTTGTGCTGACAAAACCCCTGATAAGAGGCATCGTAAATAACTCTGGCTTCTTTCAAATGGCTTAATCAAGCCATATACAAAACAAATTTTAGCTCAAACTAAACATCAATAATCCTATAATTTTATAAATTCACTCTTTCACTCTGTCCTCACGAGAGTCATGAGGGGTGCTGCAGCCCATCCCAGCTGTCTTCAGGCACTCACTCAGCAGGGGGCCCTCGGAAGAGGACACTGACGAACACGTACTCCTCTCCATTTGCTCCTTCTGCATTCATGTACCTCAAAAAACACAACATTAATGTGACCAAATAACATCTCTTTCTAATAATTCAGCCATCATCATCATCACAATTACATATAATTCCATTGATGAGAAGGTTTCTTCAGCCGTCATCTGTACAATTTTGAAGGTTTCGGACGTTTCGCCTCCTATCCAAGAGGCTTCGTCAGCGTTTAGCCCTATGCTGGAGGGTTCTGATAACTCCTAGTTTGTGTTGTAAAGGGTGGTTAGAGTCAAAAAGTAAGTATTGGTCAGTGTGCGTAGCCTTCCTAAAGACTTCTGTTTTTAGCGCTCTGTCCTCTTTTATAATTACAGTAAAGTCTCGTTATATCGATATCGGATATATCGATAGTCCCGGTTATATCGATACTATTTCTATGCACGCACGGAGAAAATTACATGCAAACAGGGTCGGATATATCGATAGTCCCGGTTATATCGATATTTTTTCGGACTCCCTTGAATATCGATATAACGAGACTTTACTGTACTTTACAATCCAAGAAGGCGAGTTGGTTCTCTTTAATGTCCTCACCAGTAAATTTAATGTTGAAGTCTACAGTGTTGAGGTGATCTGTGAAGGATTGAATTTCTTGTTTTTTAATTATGACAAAAGTATCGTCCACATATCTAAACCAGTATCTAGGTTTTGTCCTCGGGAAGGATGTGAGGGCCTGTTTCTCCATCTCTTCCATGTAAAGATTAGCCACTATGGGTGAAACTGGTGAGCCCATAGCACCACCATGAATTTGTTTATAAAATTTCTCCCGAAATTGAAAATACGTAGTATTAAGGCAGATTTCCAATAATTGGCAGATGTGATCCGGTTTAAGTTTGGTTCTTTCATGCAGAGAAACATCCGCCAGCAGTCTCGTCCTCACCACTGAGACTGCTGCTGGGGTTGGGACAGATGTAAAGAGCGAAGTCACATCGTATGAGGCCAAAGTTTCCTCAGGTTCCAATATGAGGTCTTTGATCCTCTCTACAAACCCTGTGGTGTTCTCTACATGATATTCTGCGTTACCAACCAACGGAGCTAAGATAGTTTTTAAATACAGTAAAGTCTCGTTATATCGATATTCAAGGGAGTCCGAAAAAATATCGATATAACCGGGACTATCGATATATCCGACCCTGTTTGCATGTAATTTTCTCCGTGCGTGCATAGAAATAGTATCGATATAACCAGGACTATCGATATATCCGATATCGATATAACGAGACTTTACTGTATTTGGCTACATTGTATGTAGAGGAGTCAATGCTACAAACAATGGGTCTGAGGGGGAACCCTTCTTTATTTATTTTTGGCAGGCCATAGATACATGGCGTGGCCTCTCCCGGGTATAATCTAAATTACATCTGTTTGTCTCTGTGTTTTCCTTTCTCTAACTTTTGGAGACAGTCTATCATTTATTTCTTGTATCTATTGGAAGGGTCCCTTTTTAGTTGCTCATAAGTGTTAGAATCACTGATTAACCTATTTATTTTGTCTTCATAATCCAATGTGTTGAGAAGCACTGTGCATCTTCCCTTGTCTGCTGGTAAAATAGTAATATTTTTGTCTTTTTGTAGAGTAGTTAACGCCTTTCTCTCTTCTAATGTTATGTTGGACGGAGGAAGTTTGGCATTACTGAGAAGGGCTGATATTTTAATGCGCAGATCATCTGCCTCTGCATATGAAAGTTTGTTATTTTTAAGAGCCGATTCAGTAGCTGTGATATAATCTATTGTAGGTATAGTTTTAGGAATCACTGAGAAATTTAAACCTTTGGTTAGTACCGCCTTTTCTGTCTCTGAGAGATCTCTGTCTGACAAATTTTTGATCCAATTCTCCCTTGAAATCTGTTCATTCCTAATTTTTCGCGTGTTTACCAGTAGTTGAGATTGTTTCAGTAAAAGTAATTTTTTAAATTTACCCTTTTGTCTTTCTTTGGTTTTGCTGTGGTGCCTCATATAACCAGATTTAGTAAATCCACACACTTCCTGATAGATTTTGTGGGTGAGTTTAGTTTGTAATCGCTGATAATAAGTTTCTATTTCTGACTGTTTGTTTTTTATCTCTATGTTAAGTCTCCTACCCTTTACAACACAAACTAGGAGTTATTAGAACCCTCCAGCATAGGGCTAAACTAATACCAACTAGCATTGAAGGTAGAGAAAAGGAATCTAAACATATCAGGAGCGCACCTACTAACTGTGGGTACCCTCAGTGGTCATTTAACAAATGTCAGAAAGAAAGAATAGGGAATGAAACCAATAATTCTCAAGATACAAAAAGGAGAGGAGTAGCAGAACCTTACATTGCAAGAGTTTCTGAAAAATTACAGAGTATTTTGGCAGCATAAAATTCCAATTTATTTCAAACCGATAAACACGTTAAGGCAAAAATTGGTGCATCCAAAAGATAGGTACCAAATGAAAAACAAAGTAATGTAGTTTATTCCATACATTGTAAGAATGAAAATTGTAAAGAGCAGTACATTGGGGAGACTCAACAAATTCTCAAAAAAAGACTTTATCAACATCGCAGGGATAATACAAGTGGGCCTCAATCGGCAGTACATTTGCACCTAAAAGCTAGCAACTACTCATTTGACGACAATGAGGTTAAAATCTTAGCGAAAGAACATAGATGGTTTGAAAGGGGGGTAAAAGAAGCGATTCTTATAAAACAACAAAATCCTTCTTTAAACCGGTCTGGTGGGGTGAGGTTCAATTTGGATCGTTCATACAATAGCCTGCTTAGGCAAAACAGGTTAGGCAACATTCGTTATGCTGATGAGGTGATACCGGTGGGAGTGGGGGAAATAGGCCAGTCGTTAGTCAGGAATGTAGGAACAATCAGTGGGGCAACAGGTTGGGGGTCCTCTGCTCCCCCCAACCTGAGAGTAGTGACCTATCATAGCTGTGTCCGGCGCCGCCATGCCTGGACATTAGGGATATATAAATAGGGCCGATACGACCAGTCAGACTTTCGTTCGCTGACGAAGCCTCTATATATATATATATTTCACTCCTGTACGACTGAGAGCTTACACAGACATATAATTCCATTGTATATATATATATATATATATATATATATATATATATATATATATATATATATATATATATATATATATATATATATATATATACAGTAAAGTCTCGTTATATCGATATCGGATATATCGATGGTCCCGGTTATATCGATACTATTTCTATGCACGCACGGAGAAAATTACATGCAAACAGGGTCGGATATATCGATAGTCCCGGTTATATCGATATTTTTTCGGACTCCCTTGAATATCGATATAACGAGACTTTACTGTATATATATATATTCTCTAAGCTGGCAACCGAAATTATATTATAAGATTTTATTATATATATATATATATATATATTTATATATATATATATATATATATATATATATATATATATATATATATATATATATATATATATATATATATATATATATATATATCCTTTATTATCTAATCAATAAGAGGACATTAGTCCATTGGGAACTTCACGTCCAAATTTCCTCAAGACTTCTCGGACATAACTCTTTCAACTATAATTATAAATCAGGATCCTTATTTCGCAATGCTTCAAATAAAGAGGTCGCAATGGTCTAAACATGGGAACACATGCATTCCTCCCAGTTATTTCACACATTCTCTCTCACCAAATCAGCGCCCACAGACACACACAAGCGCACATTTTCATTCCATTTTGTATTCGCCTATAGTCGGATCACAAAATTATTTGTCCCGATCGCAGACAAAAATATTGGAATCCTGACTTCAAGGTGTTCACTTCTCTTAGTGAAAACACTTTATCCAATCTAACAAAAATACTTTACTTTTGCGCCTTCAAATTCACTAGTTCGGCCTCTGTTTATTCATTTATTGGTTGGCTTATTTATCTGTTAATTCAGTCATCTGTCTATTTATTTATTTATTTATTTTTTACTCACCTTGTCATCACTTACCAGTTGATGTGTCTTGATTTTGTCTTCTGTCATTCTCACACCTATGCTTTTACGAGTTGTGTATTACATGCCTTTCCAGTTTGGTAAGGATGTTCATCAATCTGTCTAATTTGCCTGCCTATTTAATGTACTTAGTTTTTGTTTCAACTGGACAGTATTCATCAAAGAGCTATGGGAAAAATAGTGTTATGTCGAGCGGAGACAAAAGCCTCCGAGCCGCGGGATGTGGCCTGGTCGGGAAGGCCGTCCAGTCATCTGGACAGCCCCCACGCGTCCTCTTGCAATGACATGGCTCTTTCCCCAGGGCACATCCTCTCGCCCTGTGAAAGGAGAAAAGAGAACTGCGCGGCAGATTACATGCAGGCAGGAACAATATTTTTTTGCACAATACGATTGTGAATGATTGTGAATGATGATCCGATTGATACAATGGAGCAGAAGGTCCTGATTTGCTCCTGTGAATCTTGAACCAACGCTGTCAATGTCACTTGGTGAATTGATTTGCTGACTCAAGTTGCAATGACTGTGTCTCCCCAGAGGGGTGCTGCCTGGGAGTAGTGGGGGTGCCAAGGGGAGGGGCTGCCCCCCACGAGTATTTCCCCCACCCACCCGAGCTCAACACCTCAGGCTGGCCTTTTGTCTTTAAAAAAAAGCCTCCCCTCCAGCCATCTGGCCGTTTTCATGAACTGTCAGAGGTGTGAGAGTAGAGACGCTCCCCATGGTTACAGTCATTCAGCCCAACACACACACACAAAGCACAGCCACCACACATAGACATATATACAGTAAAGTCTCGTTATATCGATATCGGTTATATCGATAGTACCGCTTATTACGATACTATTTTCATTTCCCTTGCACATTTCTAGTCTTTTTATGTATAATTAGTACCGTTTAGTACGATACCCGGTTATTACGATAATCCGGTTACTACGGTTGCTCCTTTTCATCCCCCGCCGGCCATTTTTGTTGTTTATATCGATATATCGGTCGCGCCATTGGTCGACTTGGTCACGTGTCTTGGTTACGTGAGCCGCCATCGGTCGCGCCATTGGTCGACTTGGTCACGTGCGCCGCCACCGGTCGCGCTATTGGTCGACTTGGCCGTGTGACTTTGTCACGTGTCACGCCATCAGTCGCGCCATTGGTCGACTTGGTCACATGTCTTGGTTACGTGCCCAGCACCCGTGTAGCAGAGCCATTTTCATTTTCAGACGCTAGCTCGTGTGTAGCAGACGAGATTGAAGTGTTTGTGTTAAAAGGTAAAAATGGGAAGCAGAAGAAGATTGATGACTTTTTTAAATTGTATACATAATACAGTAAGATGTAAGCGTTGCAGTTTCCCTGTTGTGTTATGTACATGCCCACTGTACTGTATATGAATGCAATTGTTTTTTGCAACAATGTTTCTTGTTTTGTCTGCTGAAGCGTGATGATTTTGAAAATTATTAACATTCCATACTGTGTATTAAAGGACAACCGATGTCACTTTTTATTCATATGCAAATAAAAATGACTTCACGCCAAGACGTCTTGCATTGCTTGTGAATCCAAACTGGCTTCAGATTCGGATATGTTTTCTTGTTACACATCCAGTTATGAATATTATATGTGCCATTTTGAGGCAACATTTGGGGAACATCTCTCACCAAAAAAAAAAAAGAGGCACAAAATGGAAGCTCATGGCCAGCTCTGTTTCTTATATGGCGCTTGGCTGCCCTCTTTTGGCGGCTTTTGTTTAATGCAGTTCGGCGCAGGATCGGATATATCGATAGTCCGGTTATATCGATATTTTTTCCAACTCCCGAGAATATCGATATAACGAGACTTTACTGTACTTATATAGACGGCTCCTTCAAAATGCCCCCCCCATCAGCCGAGTGCCGACAAACTGTCCTTCAGACAATGAAACTGCCTCGGAACCTCGGAGCACCACACAGCACGCAATGCTGATAATGTGCTAATGTTTATGAATGCTTTAATGTTGTGGAAGATCCACGATCTATTGCAGCTGCAATTAAACAAAAAAAATAACACTTAATCGTCCAAAAAGGGACAAGTCCCCTACGGCCCTCGCACGTAGCTCCCGGTCTTATAACTCTATGTGGTTTTCCCGTCATGCGGCAGCAGACGTCATAATCCATGAATTCCTTCATGAGTCACACGCAGAAACTCCACGCCTGGGATCGATTAAAAACGGTGCACTTGACCAATTTTATCTGCACTACAAGCCCACCGATACACAGATCAACCGTAATTAGAATTCCTTGGCCAAAAAAATCCGATCAATCCATTCATTCAACATAGCTGTATGCTAGCGGCGCCACTCACCCGTTAAAGCAATCCTGAGCGACCAGCATCAAAAATAGAGGCCCCCACTCGAACACACCCGAAGAAAAAAGGCTTCGTCCTCTGGAAGAAACGCGGGGGCCACCCCCCCCCCCCTTTCTTCGGTGGTCCGCTAGGCCCCGGAATTTTTGTTTTTCTTTTTCGCCACCAATAATAATGGGTTAAAAGTGATCGTTCGTTCCAGGTTCATGGCTTCTCAGGGTGTTGGAAGTGGCATGTTGAAATTAGCAGTGAGCCAGTTGTTGAACAGAATAAATTAGTTTAATCTTGTAGACAGCAGAGACATTGTGGGAGGTCGGCCGAGGAGGGATAGAAAGGAAAGAGAAAGAAAGGCGAACTGAGAGAGTATTTATATGACGGACAGGGTGCGACGCAATAGGATATGACATCATCTAAAGGCAGGCAGGATATGACGGATCAGGAATTTCAAACTAAAACAAAACGATGCAAAAAGATGTTTAAAGATGTTCGTATCGCGAATTACTCCAACCGTATATAATAATTCAATCGAAAACATTGCGTAAAAACAACAGATTGACATCGTATACTATCCTCTCGTATAGGAGATCCCAGCGAGTCGTCATTTGTTATGATCACGTGATCCTAGCGTCAGCCATTTTGAATGCTTTTCGATTTACGACCGTTTGAGTTATGACCGTTTTGTCGGAAGGCAACTGGGATGTAACTGGGATGTTACCTGTACTTTGTTTTTCATTCGGCAGACTATCTTTTGGATGCACTAATTTTTGTTTCAAAGTGTTTATCAGTTTGGAATAAGGAGGAATTTTGTGTTGCCAAAGGACTCTGTAATTTTTCAGAAACCCCTGCAATTTCAGGTAATGCTCCTCCTCTCTTTTTAGTATCTTCAGAATTTTTTTGTTTCATTCTTTGTTTTTGACATTTGTTAAAAGACCCTTGAGGGGAACCACAGTTTGTGAGTGCTCTTATTACATGTTTTGTATCATTTTCTCTACCTTCTACGCCATCTTGAAACACTTTCTCTTGAATTTAGCTCTCTCATATATATTGTTCTTTCTGGGCACAAAATATGTTTCGAACGTGTTCTTTATCGAGATGTTCTGCTGTCTCTGCTGTGCGTCGGTTAAATTTGTCTGCGCAAGATGTCTTATGATTCATCCCCATGCAGTAAATCAGTGTGCTACCTGGTTAGCAACTGTGCTAAGCTAAAGGTAAGCCAATGGTAGTCTGAATCTCCCGAATCTGTGTATCCACTGTTCCCAATCGTGAGGCTTTGAAACATCGAATCTTTCTGGTGGTTATATGCAGAACGTAACACTCGGACGAATGTCGGTAGCTGTGGATGTTGTCGTTGCTACGGCCCTGCTGCAGCTACATCGTTGCAGAGAGGAGCTTGTTCAAGATGGAAACCCCGAGCGCACCAAACAAGTCCAAGCTCAAGAGGTTGGCGCCATGACGGGATACTTGGCACGTGAAGGAGGGGAGAGTCCTCGAGCCATAGCGCACTGTGAAGGTGGCAGTGCCTACCATGCCAATCCTAGTGTGGCCATAGCCAAACAAGTCTTCAGTGTTGGCCTCGATCAGGAGATGAGGAAATAGACGTCAAACTGTAGACACGTTCAACAGTGACCTGGGGGCTGCAGTGTCGAGCAGGAGTGGTAAGCTCACTCCGTCCAATTCCACTGTGCACCACTTGAATGGCTTGGCGCAGGAGCCAACGCAGTGGATATTGGTCTGCCTCGGCTGGCTTGGTGAGCAGCGTGACATGTATGTCGAAGTGGGAGCAGAGAGAAATGATTCATCTTCCCACAGCGTTGGCATCATTGTCCGGTGGCTCTGCAAGTGGGTGCATGTGTCGAGTGGGAGGCAAACCCATAATTGGCACATGGCCTGAGTTTGTTGACCCTTTGACGTCTGGCCACATTTATCTTGGCATCGTCGTAGGTGGAGGTGGAGTCTGGGGGTTGAGGGGTCGGAGCAACGATCCGTGCCAGCGCTGGATAGCGTGAATGGGTGGGTGGGTTCGGCAGCCGAGCTGCTAATTGTGCTGCATTCTCTAATTGGAACGCCATCTCCGCCATCAACGCCAAGATCAAGGTCGTCAGGCGACAGTAACAGTTTCTCTTGTAGCAAGGGATTAATCGTGTGCTCCGATAATTGATCCCTAATCATCTCCTCTTCCAAGCGGCCAAATTTACAGATGCCCGCTAAGCATTGCAAGTCGGCAACGTAGTGGTGTACGGACTCGCCTGAGCGTTGCTGTTGTTGACTGAAGGCAATCCGTCGGATGACGACGCTCTGCGGGGGGGGGGGGGGGGTCTGTCCAATAACGCGCCACATTCTAAAAATATGCTGCCCCTCACTACCCAAGCTGTGCACTAGCATAGCTGTTAGTCGTACGTCGCTTGCCTCGTTGAGTCCGATCGCCATCAGATATGTCGTGAAAGAGTCAGCCCAGCGGGACCACAGGACTGGTGGCTCACCGGGGAGCGCAAGGAACGAGGGGCAGGGGAGCTGTGTAGAATCCCATCCTCGTTGCCAGTGTTATTTCGGAGGAATAAGATTTGAAGACTTGCTTTGTCAACGTTTTTATTGTGCCGCCATGTTCGTCTACCTGCGGTCGTGACGTCAACGCTGCTTTACAACCTGTCGCAACATTCTGTAGCAGTGTGACATATGCTACAGTGCATTTGAGGCTTTGGGCGTGGCCACAAGCCACAAGCCACAAGTGAATTCGACCAACGCCTCGAATCATGCGTCTCAAATTGTTTCACCTGTTTTCAGCACACACCTCAGATCCTCGGCACAGTCCGGCACATATAGTGCTAACAACTCGACTATCGGGCCGTTATTGTGAAACTGTTCCCTGACTTTCACCATTCATCATTTTCTACACCAGTCACCTTCACTATGAGTACAGTGATATAAAAGATGTCATGAATCAAGCACTCTTTTTGCCCAAAACAGTCAGAATGCTCTATACGGAGTTACTGCAATTGTGGAACGAGTCAGTACATGCCATGGATAAGAAGGACTGGCAAGGAGCTCTGGAAAAGCTGGAACAGATCACCGAACCTACATCTCGCACTCTATTCAATTCTGCATCAGCACATCTGGGCCTGGGACAGCTGGAGTCTGCACTTGAGGTGAATTACATTCTTTGGTATAAACAGGAGGATATTGTAAGAGGAAACCTGGTTAACACACACAAAAATATACATACACTATGCAGTTACTGTTGAAACTGATGTCTCACTGGCTGACCTGAAATCAAACTAAACTTTACCCATTGTCGATCAGTTAGGATTGGCTGTCAAAAGTATTTCTATTGGCAAAATGCCATAATCATCAGAGAATGTTTTCTTTTCATTACTCTTATCAAAGTCAGAACTGTATATACACTTCATACCATTTCTTTTATACTATGGGTCTTGGATTAAAGCGATAGCCTTTGATTAGCTTCTAAAAAGTTTCATCTAATTTCATGTCAGAGTTAGAAAAAAACATTAAAAAAGGTTTAAAAAGTGATTGTCAACTCTGAATTTAAATGTCTTCTTCCACTAGTCTACACAGAGCATTCTGATTCTGCGGAAAATGTATCAAGCAACACAATCCAATCATTCAGGTGTAATGATATGAGCAAATCCTATTTGCATGTTCTACTAGTGATGCCTGGCTTTAGATCAAAGGAGCATGCGCGCTGCTGCAGGTCGGTCTGATGAGAGCCTACGAGAGCCACACATGTCAATTGCCTTCTCCCTCCAACCAACACAGCTGTCCTAATAAAGAACGTCAACTCTATCCAGAAGTTGTATCATTTACCGAACCCGCTTACACAAAGCAACACATGGTGTCAGAAGTGGTCTGGAAGACAAGAGGACATTAAAAGGACTGGGAACGAAAGATTCCACGGAGGAAAGACATTGAGCACAACCCACGGCAGAAAACGGCAGAAATGGAAGCTTTACGTCCACCCACAGCTCTGCAGCTAACAGGTAACGTGGCTGAAAATTGGAAGAGATTTAAGCAACGTTTTGAACTGTATTTGTCTGCAATTGGAGCTGATGAAAGCCATTCAAAGATGAAAGCATCCATGTTTTTGCACGTTGTGGGAGTGGAAGCTCTAGAGGTCTACAATAACTTCACATTTGATGCTGAGGATGACAAGATGAAGCTGTCAAAAATAATGGAAAAGTTTGAAGCTTACTGCATTCCGAAACGCAATGTGACGTTTGAAAGGCACAGATTCTTCACATGTGTACAGACAGTTGGAGAAACTATTGACCAATATGCAAATGAGCTGAGAAACAGATCAAAGACATGTGAGTTCGGTGGATTAACAGAATCACTGATCAAAGACAGAATAGTGTGTGGCATTACAGACAATAAACTGAGAGAAAGGCTACTCGGAGAATCAGATCTGGACCTGGAAAAAGCCTTAGCCCTGTGTAGAGCCGCTGAGACTGTTAAGTCACAGGCTAAAGAGTTGCTAAATGATGCTAGCTGCAACGTGGATGCAGTGGAAAGAAATGCACACAGATTCAACAAAAACAAGACTGCTGAGATGAAAGCAAGAGTGAGACAACCCAAAGAAAATAGGATATTCAAACAAAAATCTTGTACTCGTGGTACGCAACATCCCCCAAAGCAGTGTCCAGCATATGGGAAAATATGTAAAAACTGCGACAAAGCAAATCACTATGCTCGTTGCTGCAGGAACCAAGACATGAAAGGCAAGATAGATGCAGTAGATGATCATTATGAAGTGGAGGAACTTTATGTGAATGCTGTAAAAGATGAAAGAGAAGAAAGAGATTGGATCACTACGCTGAAAGTGAACAACATTCATCTAAAATTCAAATTGGATACTGGAGCCAATGTGAATGTCATTTCAGAGACTGATTTCATGAAGATCAGACCGAGACCAAAAATACATAAAGCAAATATGAAAGTAACAGCTTATGCGGGTTCAGTCATACCAATGAAAGGAAAATGCATTGTGAATGTGACACATAAAGGCCAATTACATAAGCTATCTTTCATCATAGTTCCAAGGGATGTGCAGGGTCTACTAGGATTGTCGGAATGTGAGAGACTACACCTAGTGAAGAGAGTTTTTGTCGTGGATAGACAAAAAGAGACAGTATATGATCAACTGATGGAGCAGTACAAAGACTTGTTTCAAGGGTTAGGCTGCCTACCAGGAGAACACACAATCAGAGTGGACAAGAGTGTGCCACCAGTGATACATCCATGCAGGAAAGTCCCATTTGCTCTTCAAAAGCAGCTAAAATCAGAATAGGACAACATGGAGAGCAGGCATGTGATAAAGAAAATTGATGAGCCGACTGACTGGGTGAGTTCCCTCGTTGTCGTAGAGAAAAAGAACGGAAAACTCAGAATATGCCTGGATCCCAGAGATCTAAACAGAGCCATCAAGAGAGAACACTTCAAGCTACCTACTCGTGAAGAGATTATGGCACAGTTTTCAAAGGCAAAGTATTTCAGCAAGCTAGATGCTTTTTCAGGATTTTGGCAAATGAAGCTGGATGAGCCAAATTCCAAACTATGTACTTTCAACACTCCGTTTGGAAGATACAGATTCCTAAGACTACCTTTTGGAATTGCTTCAGCTCCTGAAGTTTATTACAAAACAATCAACATGATATATGAGCACTTGGAAGGAGTTGATACCTCGATGGATGACATCATCATTTGGGGTGCCACCAGAGTTCAACACGACGAGAGACTGAAAGCTGTGCTAGAAGCAACAAGAAAAGCAAACCTGAAGCTGAATAAAGAGAAATGTCAGCTAGGTACAACAGAATTGACATTTCTGGGAGATATCCTAAGCAGTGAAGGTATCAGACCAGACCCACGAAAAGTGTCTGCTATAGAAAACATGCCAAGGCCACAATGCAAAAAAGATGTGCAACGGTTTAATGGGATGATCACTTTCATGGGAAAATTCATACCCAACCTGTCAGAAAAGATGGCCCCACTGAGACAACAAACTGAGAAGAAGATAGAATGGCAATGGAATCATGAGCATGAAAAGGCATGGAATGAACTGAGGAAGCTGCTCACAGAGGAACCAGTACTGAAATTCTATGATCCAGAAAAACCAATCAAAATATCATCGGATGTATCACAGAGTGGGCTTGGTGCAGTACTTCTACAAAAACATGAAGGCTGGCAACCCGTAGCATATGCATCGCGTTCGATGACCGATCCGGAAACACGTTATGCACAAATTGAAAAAGAACTGCTCAGCATTACGTATGCCTGTGAGAGATTTCATCAATTTGTGTCAGGACAAGAAATCAGCGTGGAGACTGATCACAAGCCCTTAATAGCATTGTTTCAAAAGCCACTAAATGACTGTCCACTCCGTATACAGCGAATGATGATCAGGCTACAACGTTACTCACTGAAGGTCGCATACACCCCTGGAAAAGTGATGTATACAGCTGACACTCTATCCAGAGCTGTTGACCCGAAGGAGCACTCGAGGGCTAAACTGGATGAAGAAGTCGAAGCTTACGTACACATGATCACCAGTGCATTGCCAGTTGCAGATGCAAAGATGGAGAGAGAAAAAGAACGGAAAACTCAGAATATGCCTGGATCCCAGAGATCTAAACAGAGCCATCAAGAGAGAACACTTCAAGCTACCTACTCGTGAAGAGATTATGGCACAGTTTTCAAAGGCAAAGTATTTCAGCAAGCTAGATGCTTCTTCAGGATTTTGGCAAATGAAGCTGGATGAGCCAAGTTCCAAACTATGTACTTTCAACACTCCGTTTGGAAGATACAGATTCCTAAGACTACCTTTTGGAATTGCTTCAGCTCCTGAAGTTTATTACAAAACAATCAACATGATATATGAGCACTTGGAAGGAGTTGATACCTCGATGGATGACATCATCATTTGGGGTGCCACCAGAGTTCAACATGACGAGAGACTGAAAGCTGTGCTAGAAGCAACAAGAAAAGCAAACCTGAAGCTGAATAAAGAGAAATGTCAGCTAGGTACAACAGAATTGACATTTCTGGGAGATATCCTAAGCAGTGAAGGTATCAGACCAGACCCGCCTATCTTAAACTAGGAGTTATCAGAACCCTCCAGCATAGGGCTAAACTAATACCAACTAGCACTGAAGGTAGAGAAAAGGAGTCAAAACATATCAGGAGAGCACTCACTAACTGTGGGTACCCTCAGTGGTCATTCAACAAATGTCAGAAAGAAAGAATAGCGAACTAAACCAATAATTCTCAAGATTCAAAAAGGAGAGGAGTAGCAGTACCTTACATTGCAGGAGTCTCTGAAAAATTACAAAGAGTCCTTTGGCAACATAAAATTCCTACTTATTTCAAACCGATAAACACGTTAAGGCAAAAATTAGTGCATCCAAAAGATAGGCTACCAAATGAAAAACAAAGTAATGTAGTTTATTCCATACATTGTAAGAATGAAAATTGTAAAGAGCAGTACATTGGGGAGACTCAACAAATTCTCAAAAAAAGACTTTATCAACATCGCAGGGATAATACTAGTGGGCCTCAATCGGCAGTACATTTGCACCTAAAAGCTAGCAACCACTCATTTGACGACAATGAGGTCAAAATCTTAGCGAAAGAACATAGATGGTTTGAAAGGGGGGTAAAAGAAGCGATTCTTATAAAACAACAAAATCCTTCATTAAACCGGTCTGGTGGGGTGAGGTTCAATTTGGATCGTTCATACAATAGCCTGCTTAGGCAAAACAGGTTAGGCAACTTTCGCAATGCTGATGAGGGTCGTTATGCTGATGAGGTGATACCGGGGGGAGTGGGGGTAATAGGCCAGTCGCTAGTCAGGAATGTAGGAACAATCAGTGGGGCCACAGGGAGGGGTCCCCTGCCCCCCCAACCTGAGAGTAGGGACCTATCATAGCTGTGTCCGGCGCCACCATGTCTGGACATTAGGGATATATAAATGGGGCCGATACGACCAGTCAGACTTTAGTTCGCAGACGAAGCCTCTTGGATAGGAGGCGAAACGTCCGAAACCTTCACTTTTGTACAGATGACGGCTGAAGAAACCTTCTCATCGATCATATACAAAGGCAGTAAGATTGTCATTCCAAAGACTTTGAGAAGTGAAATGCTCAAAAAGATCCATGAAGGACATCTTGGAATTGAAAAGTGCAAGAAAAGAGCACGACAACTGATGTTCTGGCCTAGAATGAATCAAGACATCACAGATCAAGTGTCGAGATGTACAATTTGCCTCAAATATCAACCAAATCAACCCGCAGAGCCACTACACCCACAACAAGCACCAGAAAGACCATACCAGAAGGTGGGTGCTGACCTGTTTTCGTGTCAAGGTAAAGATTATCTTTTGGTCACAGACTACTACTCCCTGTATCCAGAAGTTTGCAGACTGCAAGCTACAACAGCAGAAGCAGTGATAACATGCATGAAGGCCATATTCGCTAGAAACGGGATTGCAAACCAAGTGTTTTCTGATAACGGTCCACAATTCGCCAATGAGAAGTTCAGAAAATTTGCAAAGGAATGGGACTTTAAACACATAACCTCAAGTCCACATTTTCCACAATCCAATGGCTTGGTGGAAAGTTCTGTCAAGACTGTGAAAAGGCTGATGATTAGGGCAACAGACAGTGGAATGGATTTCTACCAGAGCTTGCTGGTGTATCGCACAACGCCGCTCGAGTGTGGTATGTCCCCGGCCCAGCTACTCATGGGACGCGTGCTGAGATCCAACTTACCCATCCCGGAAAACCTGCTAAAGACAAAGAAAGGGGTGAAAGTGAGGAAGATCAAAGAACAACAGAAACAAAAACAAAAGTTCTCTTATGACAGAGGAACACGGAACCTACCTGAACTACACAGCGGTGACCAAGTACGGTACAAAGACAAAACAGACACATGGTCACAGAAAGGAACTGTTCTGCGTCAGGTCCAACCAAGGTCATACAACATTCAGACAGAGGAAGGTGCTGTTTTAAGAAGAAACCGCCGAGATCTTCTCAAAGAACCAACCATAGCAAGTCAACGAACAGAGACTGTAACAGAGACTGTTGTAACACATCTAAATCCAGGACATGCTATCCGAAAATCCTCAAGGAAAGTGAAACCACCTGAGAGACTGATTGAAACCATTTAACATGTTTTTCTAAGTGATCATGGTGAAAAAAAAAATGATGTGAATGTTTCATGTGAATGTTTCATTTATTGTTGCAAAAGTTAGAAATACTTTATTCAAGTTTAAGTTTGCTAATTACTGACATAATTAAATTCATTACGTTTGTTAAAAGTAAATAATTCAATTAAGAAAGGGAGATGTAATGATATGAGCAAATCGTATTTGCATGTTCTACTAGTGATGCCTGGCTTTACATCAAAGGAGCATGCGCGCTGCTGCAAGTGAGTCTGATGAGAGCCTACGAGAGCCACACATGTCAATTGCCTTCTCCCTCCAACCAACACAGCCGTCCTAATAAAGAACCTCAACTCTATCCAGAAGTTGTATCATTTACCGAACCCGCTTACACAAAGCAACACATCAGGGGGCGGCCATTTTGCCACTTGCTGTTAAAAGTACATCACAGGTGTGCAGGGCTCGTTTGAGCCACCAATCACCACTGACCTTTTTTCTGTGTTTGTTCATGTTACGTTTGGAAGTGACACAATCGTAAAAATTGTTGTCTTAATTGACTTCTCTAAAAACTAGAAGCGAAAAAAAAAAGTCAATGAAGGGGTGCATCGGTGCTCCCTGCAGCAGAGAGCACATTTCAGCGGCAGTCAGTGAGCCCACAGCCCCCTTTAACCATGAGCATGGATCACATTGGCAAAATGTTTATTTCTTGTGTAACGGGTGTCACAAGTCTTGATCTCCACGTCGCTTCCGTCTTACTAACACCAGACACGTGAATGTGTCTTTTTCTTTCTTCTATTGATGCAACACAGTATGGCAGAAGGGATGGGTTTCGTCTTGGAGACATAACTTGGAGTACATAACAAAACATAATGAACATGTGTGATCGTGTGGTCGTTGTTTACAGAAAAGTGAAATACAACACAAGTAAGTTCACGATTATTTACATGATTTCACCGAAACCATTACATGCCAGAATGGCGCCGCAACATACGATAATGGCGGTCGCAGCAAACTGTCGACACGCCACTAACACTCACGGCGAAATGGAAAACGACACAACCAACGATATACAGTAAACCCGAAATGAAACAATCATTACCTGCAACGCAGTATGGCAGCAGGGATAGGTAAAGTCCCATGGGTTGCGTCTTGGAAATGAATGCGCAACAGAAAAACACTATAAACTCAACTGCAAGAAACTTCCACTCGACAAAACTTCAATTAAATAACAATACAAAAAGTAATCTGGACTCGGAAGGAATCAGGTAACTAATTAGAGCACCACATAGTAGAAAAGGGAAAACAAAGTGGGATATCGTCATGAAAATGCGAGTCAATCCAGACCGTGGTGAGATACCACTTAGCATGTGAGCAGTGACTTCAGAAAAACATAATAATTGTGGCAGGACCTAATGAGAGTAAATTCTCACTCGTGATAATAAAAATAATGATTGTTTTTTTTTGGGGGGGGGAGACTTTGAGAGACTCAAATTCACTAACTCGCTTTACAGAGGCATAATAAAATGCACAAACAGCAAGGATAGAGGATAGAGTGGTTCAAATATCAGGTAGATGGATGGATGGATGGATGGATGGATGGATGGACGGACGGACGGACGGACGGACGGACGGACGGACGGACGGACGGATGGATGGATGGATGGATGGATGGATGGATTGATGGATTGATGGATGGATGGTTTCGGAGGTGACTTCACAAAACTTTACACACCTGCACATCCTTAAGACACACATTTGTTCCAAATAGTTCAAAAATTTATGTTACTGTTTACCTGAGGTATATCATGTCACTGTTTTCAGAGAATTCAAAGTTTATTCATCTTAGAAATGTCTTTGCTTTGAATGATACATATGTGAGGTACAGGTGTGAATCAATATCTACAAATTTTCACCCATGTCCTGTGTCCTGTGTTTAGGCTTTAGATGTCACAATTGTCAAGGATCAACGTCTTGCAGTTGCCTTCTTCCAGCGAGCCGCCGTCATGATGCAGCTTAACAGGTAGTACAAAGAGGACAATTACAGGATATTCATTTCGGTGATTAAATATATGCCAGGGTGTTTTGACAGTTTACTTAATTGCCAAGAGGCAACTGTCATTTTATCTCATGATTAACTGCTCAAAATTAAACTTTCCACTGATTTTACAGGTGTAATTACCATGAGAATATCTGACACAGTTTATTGTTTTGATAGAGTATTGTGAATGAAGGAATACTTCTATGATCTCCTCAGCGTTACATATTTCAAATAGTAAGCAGAGTATAAGGTTTCAACTTCAATGCCTCAGTTATGTAAAACGTTCAGTAAGGCGTTGTGAAGCGATGTGAATGTGTGCTGGGAAGCCCTATATACACAACGATTACATGACAAGGCCAAGTATGCTGAGCCCGAGAACGAAGATTTTGGCGATTTCTCGTTTCGATTTGTTGGTGTGTTCCTTTAGCGCTATAATTGCAGCGCGTTTTTGTGGTGTTGTATCCATCTCGTTGAAGAAGAACTGATTTACAAGCCCAAACCCCCTTCTTTTTATACCCGATGGAAAGGGGATTAGTAGATGATAATCCATTAATTATCCAATCAGAGGCCTGGCAAACAAGTAATTAGGGAATGTGGTTTGTCAAGTATATCAGAGAGACTCCACCCCTATCGTGGCAAACATTGTTCTGAACTTTTCACAAGCTTCAAACTCAATGTGAGAGTTTGAGACCCCTGCTTTAGAATGATTTAAACCAGCAAACAATCAAGATCACAGGGTGGCGCATTTAATTTGCACAAGGCTAAGGTAGAAATAAGCAAAATCTGTGCTTTTCTTCTTGAGAATCGCCATTTGCTGGCTCACAGCTAATTTGAGTGTTCGCCGTATTTTCACAACCACACTGTGCGACGTAGTAATTGTGCAGTGTAATGTATGGGTACTATTTTTTGTTGTCTGTGTAACCTCTAAATCGTACAGGTATGGTCCATCAATGAAAAGGATGGACCACTCCTGTACGACTGAGAGATTACACAGTACAGATGACGGCTGAAGAAACCCTTTCATCAATATTTTTTGTTGTATTTCAAATTGTAAAGTGTGATTCTCCCTCATCACTTGCTGAAGCCCAAGTAGGTAATCTATGAATGTGTGGATTGTTTTTTTTATAGATTTTTTTTTTTGAAACAGTTAGAAAAGGGAGAGCATGGTCACATTGAGCATCATCTGGTCAAGACATCAAAACAAAACATAGATCACATAACCATCTCAATAAAACGTTTTACATTTCTTGCAATTCTGCCGATGCAATGTCCTGTTCACTTTGCCATATAAGAAAGAAAAGTAAACAAATAATGAAAAAAATAAGAAACAAATAATCGTAATACAAATAAAAATAATAAAAAATAGTAATTATAATAGCAATCATTAACAATTTTGATCTTGAGTGGATTGCAGTTCATAGGTTAACTTAAATATCTTTATAAAGACTTAGGTTAAGGTAAATTTTTCCCAGGTATCCCATAGTCTCTCAAATTTCTCTCGCTCGCCTCGGACTATGAAGTAATCTTTTCCATTTCCTAAATTTCACACACAAACTTAATCCAGTCTTTGACTGTTGGGGGTTTTTGTTCGTCATCTCCTCGTGATTGATTTCTTACTTGCTAACAGCATGATGCTGTATATGTATTTCTGGGCAGAATTAATAATTAAATCAGATTTCAGTCCCAGATACATGGCTTCAAAGGTTGGAGGAATCACTTTTCCCACAATCCTACCCACTGTCATGCTTGTTTCTTTCCAGTATTTGGAGATTACCGGGCATTCCCCAAAAACATGATAATGTGACGCTTTGTTGTTGCCACAGGATCTCCAGCAAGCTGTACTTAATCCTTGCGCATGCCCTTGAGCCGGAACTCTAAAAAAATGTGACGATGTTCCTCCACCCAAATTCTTTCCAAGAGTGGGCAGATGTTGGCAATGTTGTTTCCGATGCTTCCTGATGGATTGTAATGCCTCCCTCTGCAGGCCATTTGTGCTTTATATGTTATTTCTCCTCCTTCCAATTCCTGCAACTCTGTATATTTTTGATATAATTACCCTTCCGGGTTTTGACCTATATGTTAATAGGCATGTCTTGATTAAATCAAAACCACTTTTTTTGACCCATCCTTTATGTAAATTTCACTCTAAGTAGTGTCTTAGTTGAAGATATCTATAGAAGTCGTTATTACTCAGTCCATAGTTGTTTCGCCGGTCTTGAAATTGTCGTATCCCATTCCTCAAGGAGGTCTCTGTAAATCTTTAACCCTTTTCCAACCCATTTTTGAAAGCCTGCATCCGTTCTGTATGGTATAAAATCGGAGTCAAATTCAATCCATTTTAAAAGTAAATATCTTGTAAAACAGTAAAAGTAAATTATCTTGTTTTAATATTCAATGCCACACCTTGATTGAAGTTTTGATCCAAGGGTTGACACTTTTAAGATAATTGGTTAATCCGGGGTCTCCAATAATTGCTTGCAATGGAATTTCACTTGATATCTGGCATTCTATGCCTTTCCACTTCACCCTATATGATGGGTTACAGATATTGACAAAAATATTTATCTGGGTTGCCTTATAATAATTCATCATATTTGGTAGGGAGAGGCCTCACATCAATTGTAGAGTCTTCTCTAATCCTAGGTCTCTTCCCTACGGAAGAGGATTAGGGCCATTGAAGAAAAAAAATACGGTTGGCAAAATTCTGACTTTATTCTCAAAATTATGACTTTAAAGTCAGAATTCTGATTTAAGAGGATTAGGGCCACTGAAGAAAAAAATACGGTTGGCAAAATTCTGACTTTATTATCAGAATTCTGACTTTATTTTCATAATTCTGACTTTAGAGTCAGAATTATTTTCGTTGCGACTTCAAAGTCAGAATTCTGACTTTATTCTCACAATTCTGACTTTAAAGTCAGAATTCTGACTTTGTGACGTTCGTGGAGCTATTCAATTTTGGCCCTGTCAGCGTGTACAGTACGTTAAGTGTGCCTTGGAAGACAGGACATACAGTAATGTCATCACCTATCGACTTTTTGCGTGGCCGAGGAGTGTCGGAAGACATCCTTTCACTTGGAGGAGCAGAGGGTGAGTAAACAGTGTGTTGTGTTTGTTTCATTTGGTGGCTGTTGTGTCCATAGTTAATGTGCTCTATGGAGTTTATAGCTCAGTTGCTAGCGCGAATATCATAAATAGATGCACCCGCTTTACAGTCGTGAATAAATAGAAAGTAACCATTTAAGTTGGTACTATGTCACCATGACGCCACATAACGTTGTTCTTAACAACACCACTCCTGATTTCCCACCCCATCGTGTGGAAGACAGTGGCCGACTGGAGAGTCACTGTGAACTCATTGTGAATCATTGTGAACTGAACACACTTGATTAAACTGTCGCGTCGAAGAAAGTACAGTCCTGTTTTCGCACACGACCTTTACTGTATTTACTTTTAGACTGATTCACGAATATGAAGTTACTTACGTTTGAACTAACACTATCATAAGCGAAAACATTGTTAAAAACAACTATATACAACAAGCATACTGTCATACAGTCATGTTTTCAAAATGCCCACTGGTGTTTTTGTCAGATTGTAATTGTCATCTTTCTTTTCTTGTGCAGATAAAGTGACTGATGGAGGGTGCAACCCAAACAGTGGCTGAAATTCCAGATTTGGATGACTTGATCAAGCTATGCTTTAGAATTGGATTCAGCAATAAGGAAATACTTGCAATTTTATCACACAATGCTCAAATTATTTTAAGTATTCGGACTCTGAAAAGGATAAAAGGATATGCAAAGGACTAGGTCTTTTTCGAAGAAAGAACCAGTCAAACCTGGGAGATGTGTTGGCTTTTGTCCAGCACGAGATCCTGACTAGTGGACAGATGCAAGGTTATCGTTGGCTACATCTGCGTGCCATTCACAACGGATTTGTTGTGTCACAAGATATGAGACAAATTATAAAATCGGTTGACCCTGTAGGCGTGGGAATAAGAAGAGCACGGCGCTTAAGACAGCGGCAGTACAACTGTAGAGGGCCAAATGCTCTTTGGCACATGGATGGCTATGACAAATTAAAACCCTATGGGATTGGCATTCATGGCTGTATTGATGGGTTTAGCCGGTATGTGCTCTGGGCGGAAGCCTATACCACAAACAGTGGTTGCAAGTTATTTTATAAAAACAGTTTCATGCGTCAGTGGATGTCCAGAGAGGATCCGTGCTGACAGGGGCACAGAAAACGGTTGTGTCGACAGATGCAAATGTTTTTGCGTCGGAACCACTCAGACAATTTTGCTGCAGAGAAAAGTTTCCTCTATGGAAGAAGTACAGCCAATCAGCGCATTGAAGGGTGGTGGTCCACCCTTCGCAAACAGAGTGTACAATTTTGGATTAATTTATTTCAAACTCTTCAGGATGATGGCCACTTTACAGGAGATTTTCTGGATAAAAGTCTTATCCGGTTCTGCTTTCTTAATCTTGTGCAGGTCAGGTAGAATAATGTTTTTGGGCCTTTTTTCTTTAATTTTATAAATGGTGAAAATATCATCCTCAAACAATGCTGCTTTTTGTTCAGGACGAGCTGGATAAAGTTGTGAACACGTGGAACTCACACAAAATAAGACGAAGATTGCACAATGATACAGCTACCGGTCGACCAGTGATCATGTATTCATTTCCTACGATGCACAGTGCAGAGGATCAATTAAAACCTGTTGGAACGGAAGAGATCACTGCATGTATGGAAGAGTCCACGACAAAAGGCAATGTTCCATGTAATGAAACTGTATTTGAACTGTGTTGTCTGCTTATGGAGGAAAATGAATGGCACGCACCATCAGATCCATTGAATGCGAGTGACTTGTATGTTAAGTTGAGAGAGGAATTACTGAAGTATATTTGACATGTGTACTGATGCAATTTTTGGACTTTGTACTGATGTGAAAATGAAACTTCAAATTTACTCCACAACCAGTTGTGTTTTTTTCGACTCCTCTCAATGGCACTCTTCAGCGGTAGGTTGGAAGTACATAGACATTATCTAAAACAACTTTGCCATGGCTCCAGCATGCCCTGTGACCCTTGTGATAGATCACAAGTGGATGGATGTCTTAATCGTGTTTTAAAACCTCTCCATCCATTTTCTTATCTCCTTATCCTCAAGAGTCATGTGGTGTGCTGTATAGCCTATCACAGCAGTCATTGGGCAGTAGGCGGAGGACACCCTGAACCAGTTGCTAGCGAAGCGCAATGCACAGATGAACAACCACCAGTGCTCACAATGACAAGGACAATTTAGTGTGTTCCATTAACCTGACACACATTTGTGAAATATTGGTGCATCTGGAATAGCTGGAGACTCCAAACAGGAAGGTCAGAACCAGAATCAACCTTGCACCTCCGGACTATGAGGTCGATGTGAGAATTATAAAGCCATTAGAAAATACCTGTAAAATGTTATTAAACCACCTTTACACAATATATTAACTTTCAACATTCATGTGGAGCCAAACATTGAATGCAATGAAATCTTTAATTTTGAACAAAAGAAACATGCACCTAACTAATACAGCAAAACTGTTGAAACAACCATCTGATGGTTATGCATAACTTCCTAGGCCTTTTTGTATAAAAAAGTCCACAGAACTTTACAGAACTATTACTGTATAACATAAAATGCAAGTGATTTGTATACAAACCATAAAACAGCAAAAATGCAAAGTTTGTTTCAACAAACATTGATAACACAAAACAATATACTGTAATGTAGTGTAAAAGTAATGTCGTGCTGATGCAAACTACGATAGTTTAGTCACAGTTTCTTGGTATTAAAAAGCTACACAATGTCCATCACCCAGATATTGCTTTCAAGAACGGCGTTGAATTCAGATCGGAAATCTGGGAAATTATCATAGCTGTCAGCAATATGCAGAACATTTCCACATGTGTTCCCCACCAGCCTTCTACTAAACTCCGTCATTTCCTGAAACTCCAAAAGAATGGCGTTGGTTACAACAAGATCAGATCCAGTACAAAAACGGAGAAACTTCTGAAGCAAGAATTCATCCAATTCTCTAATGAACCTTTTCAGATGATTTGCCACATCCTTCTGCTTTGGGGTTAAATCAGTTGCAAATTTCAGCAGTTGGCAGACCTTTTTTGAGGTAGGTTGTAAGTCCGAGCACAACTTGTTTAGTTCTTCTGGAATGATCAGGACACGGTGGAGAATAACCCCCCTCCAGCAGTCAATCACAAACATGGGCTTTTGGATCAGCTCTTTGTGTGCTATTTCTTGCAATATATTGGGAAAGCTTTCAGCAGAGATTCTTTTTCTACAGCCGTAGTTATCAAGGACTTCCACAAGTTCATCGAGGTCCACTTCTGAAAGGTCCTTCATTGCTGCCGTCAAAACTTCACGCTCCTGGATGCTCACAAACTGCAGAAAATGTGCTTTTAGATCACTGTAGACCGAGTTGAAAAGCACCTGCTCGAGGAAAGGAAACGCAAGTTTGTTTGGGAAATAGCAACAATCTTGGTAACCCTTCACAAGGATTCTCCCAACTGCTTTCCACTTTTCTGCTGGAAAATCATGGCGAATAAATGGCACTTTAATTGTTGTACCAAGGGTGCACCGGTCATAGAATTGTTGCCAGAAGCATGTGAGAACATCTCTCAATACTCCAGATCCAATGCCAGCTTCTTCTGTATTATCTATGTATTATTTGATGCTTGAAAATGATGGGGAAATATTTGCCTTCCAACATGCAACTATCATAAATAAAGTTCCTATTCAGATAGCAGTTCATCAACTTTTGACTTCGTTGATGCGTGCGTGTGCCTAAACGGTACTTAAAACGATGTATACACAGAACTATGACAGAACATGTGATCAGTGTGTTCAATTCACGATGATTTTAACTGCAGTGATTCTCCAACCGGCCACTGTCATTCATAAATGGTTACTATTTATTCATGAATGTAAACCGGGTGCATCCACTCATTATACAGTATTCGGACGAGCAACGGAGCTATTAGCTCCGCAGAGCACGTTAACTATGGGCACAACAGCCATTAAACGAAACAAACACAACACACTATTTACTCACCCTCTGCTCCTCCAAAAGAGAAAGGATGTCTTCCGACACTCCTCGGCCACGCAAAAAGTCGATAAGTGATGACATTACTGTATGTCCTTTCTTCCGAGCCACACTTACGTCTTGTACATGCTGACGAGGCCAAACATGAATAGCTCCACGAACGTTACAAAGCCAGAATTCTGACTTTAAAGTCACAACGAAAATAATTCTGACTTTAAAGTCAGAATTCTGAGATTAAAGTCAGAATTTTGCCAACCGTATTTTTTTTTCTTCAGTGGCCCTAATCCTCTTCCGTACTTCCCCTTCCAAATGAATCATGATATTACTTTTTCCAACTCTTGAAATACAGTAAAGTCTCGTTATATCGATATCGGATATATAGTCCCGGTTATATCGATACTATTTCTATGCACGCACTGAGAAAATTACATGCAAACAGGGTCGGATATATCGATAGTCCCGGTTATATCGATATTTTTTCGGACTCCCTTGAATATCGATATAACGAGACTTTACTGTATATCCTTGGGTATGTCAATTGCTAAAGTGTGAAATAGATAAAGTAGTCTGGGCAACACATTCATTTTGATTGCTTCCACTCTTTGCAATATTCCAAGGAATGGAACCATCGGATCAAGTCCGCTTTAATTTGGGCAAGGAGGGAGTAGTAATTTTCAAACAAAATTTAATGATAATATTTGAGTTTTATCCCGAGAATCCTCCGTATGCCCTGATGGTCGAGAACAGTTCCGGGAGAGAGGTAGATGGTTTTCCCAAATATATTAATATATTGTCCGCGAACAGCGCTACTTTGCGGGTGTCTTGTCCAACGGTTATACCCTCGACCTATTCTTTTTGTCTTATCCATTGACTTAAAGGTTCTATAAAAATGGCAAATAATAGTGGGGAAATGGGGCAGCCCTGTCGACATCCCCTTTCTAACCTGAAAAAGTCAGTTGATCCTCCATTCATTCTAACTTTTGTGATTGGCCTATCATATAAAGCCCGTATAGTTCTTATGAAGTTATCATTCAATTTAAATCTCCCGAGTACATTGTATAAGTATGTCCAGTTGACAGAGTCGAAAGCTTTTTCTGCATCTAATCCCAGCAAAACGGCTCCTAAATCGTGTGCCTTTATATGAGCAATTATGTGTAGAGTTCTTCAATATTATCCGTTGTCTAAAACCAGTCTGGTCTAAATGTATGATTTCTGGTAGTACTGATTCGAGACACCTTGCTAGAATTGATGTAAAAAGTTTGTAGTCTTGGTTGAAGATACTAATAGGGCGGTAATTTGCACATTCGGTTTTGTCCTTCCCATCTTTTGGTATCAAAGCTATGTTCGCCTCTCTCCAAGAAGGGGGGATGGTTCCATTTGCTAGGACCCAATTAAATGTTCTCAATAATATTGGAGATAAGATGTCGCAATAGGTTAGTCGGGAAATAGCCTTCCTTCTGTAATTCACCTGGAGTCCCCTCAGCCATAAGAACCTCATTTTGATCTCCCCAGACTGTTGGGAGGTTGAGTGATTCCAACATAGCCTCGGGAGCGTCAGGAACCATTTGGGTATATATATATATATTATATATATAGGAATATATATATATATATATATATATATATATATATATATATATATATATATATATATATATAAAATCCTCGTCTCACCCACCATGGGTGGTGTCTGTCCCCCATTTCAGCTCGGGTCCTCTACCAGAGGCCAGGAAGCTTGAGGGTTCTGCGCAGTATCCGTGCTGTTCCCAGCACTGCGCTTTTCTGGACCGAGATATCCGATCCCGTTCCCGGGATCTGTTGCAACCACTCGTCGAGTTTGGGGGTCACTGCCCCGAGTGCTCCGACCACCACAGGCACGACTGTCACCTTTACCTTCCAGGCTCTCTCCAGCTCCTCTCTGACCCCTTGGTATTTCTCGATTTTCTCATGTTCCTTCTTTCTGATGTTTCCATCACTCGGGACCGCTACATCCATGACAACTGCTTTCCTTTCCCCTTTATGTATGACCACGATATCTGGTTGGTTGGCCATTACCATCTTGTCGGTCTGTATCTGGAAGTCCCACAGGATCTTTGCTCGGTCATTCTCCACCACCTTGGGAGGTGTTTCCCATTTTGACCTTGGGGTTTCCAGTCCATACTCCGCACAGATGTTTCGGTAAACTATGCCAGCCACCTGGTTATGGCGCTCCATGTAGGCTTTCCCTGCCAGCATCTTACACCCTGCAGTTATGTCTTGGATTGTCTCAGGTGCCTCTTTGCACAACCTATACCTTGGGTCTTGTCTGGTGTGGTATATCCCTGCCTCTATGGCT
The DNA here is from genome assembly GCF_051943395.1 of Hippocampus bargibanti. Taxonomy (NCBI): domain Eukaryota; kingdom Metazoa; phylum Chordata; class Actinopteri; order Syngnathiformes; family Syngnathidae; genus Hippocampus; species Hippocampus bargibanti. The sequence goes on along the minus strand of NC_142737.1, from coordinate 31,318,166 downwards.
CTGGTATTCAGGGCCTGCTCTTGGGCAGCCAGGATGAGTGCCTCTGTGCTGTCCTTTAGGCCAGACCTCTCTAGCCACTGATAGGACTTCTTGAGATCAGCTACTTCTGCTATGGTTCGGTGGTACATCCCGTGTAGGGGCTTTTCCTCCCATGATTGTCCCTCTTCCAGCACCTCATCCTCTGTTCCCCATTGTCTGAGACATTCTCTGAGTACATCATTCGTTGGATGTATTGATGTATTCATGGAGCTTGGATGTTTCATCCTGGACAGTGGATCTCACACTCACTAGTCCCCGGCCTCCTTCCTTACGGCTTGTGTACAGTCTCAGGGTGCTGGACTTGGGATGGAACCCTCCATGCATGGTGAGGAGTTTTCGGGTCTTAACATCCGTGGTCTGAATCTCTTCCTTTGGCCACCTTATTATTTCTGCAGGGTATCTGATCACTGGCAGGGCATAGCTGTTTATTGCCCGGGTCTTGTTCTTGCCATTGAGCTGGCTTCTGAGGACTTGCCTCACCCGCTGGAGGTATTTGGCCGTAGCCGCTTTCCTTGTTGCTACTTCGAGGTTGCCATTGGCCTGTGGTATACCGAGGCACTTGTAGCTGTTTTCAATGTCTGCTATTGTTCTTTGAGGGAGTGAGACCCCTTCAGTGTGAACTACGTTGCCCCTCTTAGTCACCATCCGACTACATTTCTCCAGCCCGAATGAAATTCCGATATCACTGCTGTAGATCCTGGTAGTGTGGATCAGGGAGTCTATGTCTTTTTCGCTCTTAGCATACAGCTCCATGTAGAGGAGGTGACTGATCGTAGCTCCATTTCTGAGGCGGTATCCATAGCCTGTCTTGGCGATTATCTGGCTGAGGGGGTTCAGTCCTATGCAGAACAGCAGTGGGGAGAGTGCATCACCTTGGTATATGCCACATTTGATGGACACTTGCGTTAGTGGCTTGCCATTGGCTTCAAGTGTGGTTTTCCACATCCTCATCGAGGTTGCAACGAAGGCTCTCAGGGTCCTGTTGACCTTATACAACTCCAAGCATTCAGTGATCCATGTGTGTGGCATGGAGTCATATGCTTTCTTGTAATCAATCCAGGCTGTGCACATGTTGGTATGTCGGGACCTGCAGTCTTGAGCGACTGTTCTGTCAACCAGCAGCTGATGTTTGGCACCTCTAGTATCTCTACTAATGCCTTTCTGTGCTTTGCTCATGTATTGATCCATGTGTCGACTTATCTTAGCCGCAATGATGCCTGACATGATCTTCCATGTTGTGGAGAGACAGGTTATTGGCAGATAGTTGGAAGTTGGAACTGCACCCTTTGAGGAATCCTTCATGATCAGGATTGTTCGCCCTTCAGTTAGCCATCCTGGGTGAGTCCCATCCATCAGCAACTGGTTCATTTGTGCTGCTAGGCGCTCGTGGAGAGCTGTGAGTTTCTTTAGCCAGTAGGTGTGGACCGGGCCTGGTGCCGTCCAGTTTTTCATATACTCTTCCTTGTATATCTGCCGCTGTGATGGTAACTGGGTTCTGTTCAGGGAGGTTGCTGTGCTCCTCTTTCAGAGTCACCAGCCATTGTGCACTGCTGTTATGTGAGACCTCCTTCTCCCATATGCCTTTCCAGTATCTTTCAGTTTCCAGCCTTGGAGGGTCTGCTCTGCTGTTAGAACCCTGCCAATGAGCGTACACTTTCGCAGGTTGTGTTGCGAACAGCCTGTTTATTCTTCTGGCCTCATTCTCTTTCGTGTACCTCTTTAGGCGACTGGACAAGGCCTGGAGCCTTTGTTTGGCAGTTTCGAGTGCTTCAGGTATGGTTATCTGCATGTACCTCTTGGGTATTGGCCTTTTATTCACACCTCTCTGGATCTCCGTCAATTGACTCACATCTTTCCGAGCCGCCTTGATCTTGGCCTCCAACCGTCTTTTCCATGGTGGGTAATGAATCTCGTGGCTCTCATGGTTGCTCTTGTAGCCAAGCATCTCTAGGTTCACTGATGCTGAGGTGTATATCAGCTCATTGGTTTCCGTGATCGTTCCAGTCGGGATCGTTCTCAGTGCTGCATTCACAGTTTCCATGAGACTTTCAGGTGGTACTTCACATAGCCGTTGTAATCGGTGTCTTCGTTGCCCAGTTTTCATTCTTGCCATGATCTTATCTCTCAGGTCAGTTGCTGCCTCGCTCAGCATTTCATTCGTTGGGGCTTGCCTCCCAATCTCTGGTTGAACCTCTTCCTCTGATGTGGCAGCCTGGGGCCCTTCACCTCGGAATTTGTGTTGTACCTCATCAATCTCAAGTTGTGATAGCAATTGCCGTTTGTGGATATTGGAACACTGAGCTACTAGTTGTTTCGTGGTCAACCGTGATTGTGGGTTTCGAAGTAACCATTCAGCCCTCGTTCTCCGCATGTAACCCCTCTGACTAGGGTTGCTTGAGTAGTAGCATTCCAACAGAGCCATGTTATCGCATCTCGTCCATCTCCGCTTTGTTCCAGTGTTTCATCAGGGTGCTTTGGTTCCCCTGCGCCTGACGCAGACCTTGTTTGGCCGGGCGACGTCTGAGCCGGCATGTCATTCCATTTATTGTCTCCCAAGGACCCACACTGGATGATGTCATTGTGCTCATTTTCTCTGCCACAAGTGGGATTCGAACCCTTGTCTCCCATATGCCAAACCAATGCCTTATCAACTGAGCTATCCAGCCGCTATATATATATATATATATATATATATATATATATATATATATATATATATATATATATATATATATATGGGATTCGAGCCCTCGTCTCCCATATGCCAAACCAATGCCTTATCAACTAAGCTATCCAGCCGCTATATATATATATATATATGCCTGTCAGCTGTCTCAGGGGTCCCACAGGCCATAAAGGCCCGGTAAGACTCCTTCAGCTTTACGGTATCCCTTACGACTGGTGTACACCAGCGAGTACGAGGGTTGCCGCCATGACAGGCACCAACCACCTTACGGCCACAACTCCGATGTGCCGCCTCAGCAAGGGAGGTACGGAACATGGTCCATTCGGACTCAATGTCCCCCACCTCCTCCGGGACATGTGTAAAGTTCTGCCGGAGGTAGGAGTTGAAATTCCTTCTGACAGGGGATTCCGCCAGATGTTCCCAACAAACCCTCACAACACGTTTGGGTCTGCCAGATCGGACTGGCATCTTCCCGCACCAACTCAGCCTACTCACCACCAGGTGGTGATCATTTGACAGCTCTGCCCCTCTCTTCACTCGAGTGTCCAAAACATCAGGCCGCAAATCCGATGATACAACTACAAAGTTGATCATCGAACAGCGACCACGGGTGTCCTGGTGCCACATGCACATATGGACACCCTTATGTTTGAATAAAGTGTTTGTTATAGACAATCCGTGTCGAGCACAGAAGTCCAATAACAAAACACCACTCGTGTTGTGATCGAGGGGGCCGTTCCCAATCACGCCCTCCAGGTCTCACTGCCATTGCCCACATGAGCATTGAAATCGCCCAGCAGAACAAGGGAGTCCCCACGGGGAGCGCTCTCCAGCACACCCCCTAAGGTCTCCAAAAAGGATGGGTATGCTGAACTGCTGTTTGTTGCATGTGCACAAACAACAGTCAGAACCCGTCCCCCCAGCCGAAGGCGGAGGGAAGCAACCCTTTCGTCTACAGGGGTGAATCTTAACGTACATGCGGAAAGCGGGGGGGGGCAATAAGTATGCCGACACCTGCTCTACGCCTCTCACCGTGGGCAACTCCAGAGTGGAAGAGAATCCAACCCCTCTCGAGAGGGCTGGTACCGGAACCCAGGCTGTGTGTGGAGGCAAGCCCAACTATGTCTAGTCTGAACTTTTCGACCTCGTGCACCAGCTCGGGCTCCTTCCCTGGAAGAGAGGTGACGTTCCATGTCCCAAGAGCTAGCTTCTCCAGTCGAGGGTCAGACCGCCAGCCTTTTTCTGCCGCCCAGCTCACAATGCACCCGGCCCCTATGCCCCTTCCCATGGGTGGTGAGCCCTTGAGAAGGGGGACCCACGTTTCCTCTTCGGGCAGAGCCCGACCGGGCCCCATGGGTGTAGGCCCGGCCACCAGGCGCTCGCCAACAAGCCCCATCTCCAGGCCTGGCTCCAGAGAGGGGCCCCGGTGACCCGCGTCAGGGCAAGGGAAAACCAAGTCCATTTATGTTTCTCTTCATTGGGGTCTTTTGAGTCGTACTTTGTCTGGTCCCTCACCCAGGACCTGTTTGCCATGGGTGACCCTGCCAAGGGCATAAAGCCCCAGACGTTCTAGCTCCTACGATCACTGGGACACACAAACCCCTACCGGTAAGGTGACGACTCATGGAGATGTTGTGTTGTGTCATATTTGCTATTTTGACTTCAATATGGTGCCGCGAAAGTGGCCACCTTCACGGCAGCTCCTATTACAGTAAAGTCTCGTTATATAGATATTCAAGGGAGTCCGAAAAAATATCGATATAACCGGGACTATCGATATATCCGACCCTGTTTGCATGTAATTTTCTCCGTGCGTGCATATAAATAGTATCGATATAACCGGGACTATCGATATATCCGATATCGATATAACGAGACTTTACTGTATTTGTTGTTCCTTTTCTTTTTCCTTTTTTCTTCATTTCATAACTTTACTGGAAATTTCTCCATTATGAGACACACTTATCTTATCTTATCTGATCTCCTTAGCTTGGTCTACTCATACATATCAAATACAGTAAAGTCTCGTTATATCGATATCGGTTATATCGATAGTACCGCTTATTACGATACTATTTTCATTTCCCTTGCGCATTTCTAGTCTTTTTATGTATAATTAGTACCGTTTAGTACGATACCCGGTTATTACGATAATCCGGTTATTAAGGTGCTCCTTTTCATCCCCCGCCGGCCATTTTTGTTGTTTGTATCGATATATCCGTCGCGCCATTGGTCAACTTGGTCACGTGTCTTGTTACGTGAGCCGCCATCGGTCGCGCCATTGGTCAACTTGGTCACGAGTCTTGGTTACGTGTCACGCCATCAGTCGCGCCATTGGTCGACTTGGTCAGGTGACTTGGTTACGTGCCCAGCACCCGTGTAGCAGAGCCATTTTCATTTTCAGACGCTAGCTCGTGTGTAGCAGACGAGATTGAAGTGTTTGTGTTAAAAGGTAAAAATGGGAAGCAGAAGAAGATTGATGACTTTTTTAAATTGTATACATAATACAGTAAGATGTAAGCGTTGCAGTTTCCCTGTTGTGTTATGTACATGCCCACTGTACTGTATATGAATGCAATCGTTTTTTGCAACAATGTTTCTTGTTTTGTCTGCTGAAGCGCAATGATTTTGAAAATTATTAACATTCCATACTGTGTATTAAAGGACAGCCGATGTCACTTTTTATTCAAATGCAAATAAAAATGACTTCACGCCAAGACGTCTTGCATTGCTTGTGAATCCAAACAATGGCTTCAGATTCGGATAATATGCTATCTTGTTACACATCCAGTTATGAATATGTTTCAAATACAGTGTAGTTCTGAAGATTAAAGCATACATGTTTACAATCATTAAAGAATTATATGTGCCATTTTGAGGCAACATTGTAGGAACATCTCTCACCCAAAAAAAAAGGGAGCTAATGGCCAGCTCCGTTTCTTATATGGCGCTTGGCTGCCCTCTTTTGGCGGCTTTTGTTTAATGCAGTTCGGCGCAGGATCGGATATATCAATAGTCCCGGTTATATCGATATTTTTTCGGACTCCCTTGAATATCGATATAACGAGACTTTACTGTAGATACAATTCATAACCTGAACAATATTGTTGTCTGATGGTGTAATCTGTTTTTTCTTACTGCTGTTTTTCTATAACTTTTAATCCTTAAAATGTCCAGCAGCATTTAAATGATAACTGCAACCAGGCATGTATAGCATAATTTCCTGTTGAACAGCATTCAGGAATACACCTGTGACGGGTGTCACAATAGTGACTGTCTTCGTCTCCACGATGCTGCCGTCTTAATGAGACCAGACGCGTGAATGTGTCTTTTTATTTCTTTTATTTCAGCAACACAGTATGGCAGAAGGGATGGGTGAAGTTGCATGGGTTTCGTCTTGTGATTAACCTGAATCTCCTCGAGATTGTTCTCAAATGCAAAACATTGTAGATAACAAAACAGAATTAATGTGTGATCGTATAGATGTTATTTACAGAAAAAGAGAATACAACACAAGTTCACTGTTATTTACAAGATGTCCCTGAACGCATCATGGGCGGAGACTCGGCAGAACACGCGGTGCGCTTGTAATGGCTGGCGCACAGTTCAACCCGCCACGCACACTCACGGGCAAATGAAACACGACACAAGAAACTAAATATTGTTCAATAAAAACGAAATGAAACAATTATTACCTGCAACACAGTATGGCAGAAGGGATGGGTGAAGTCGCATGGGTTTCGTCTTGTGATTAACTGCGCAATAGAAAAGCACTATGAAGCACATGTGCTCCAAAGTTCCACTCGACAAAACGTGAAGAAATAATGACACAAAAAGTAATCTGGACTCGAAATGAATAAGGGAACTAATTAGATAACACTAGACAGTACAAAAGGGGAAACAAAATAAGATATTGTCATGAAAATGCGCGTTAATCGAGACCAACAGAAAATTGCGACTCACCCTGAATCTCCTCGAGATTGTTCTGGAAACTATGGGCGGGACATGGTGCCACACTGTGCGCCCTTGCGTCACTCCCTTCATAATTTAATAATCTAAGTGCACAACTCTGTTACACACCTATACTGTTTACCAGTCATAATTGACTCCCCAAATGATTTAAAGGGGAGCTAAAAACGACACATTTTCGGACATTTCCATTTTTCCCCTTGCATTCATTTCTGCATTGCATTACTCCGTTTAAAATGCTTTGTGCGGAACCTTAATCTATTTTCTGTTCTTTTTCAGGTTAAACGAGGCTCTGTCTGACTGTGTGTGGGCACAGAAACACTTGAGAGGAAATACTGTCATTGACTATCGACAGCTTGGGCTGCGTTATAAACTGTACAGCTGGCAGGTGTGACACTGACCTGCACACACAATTATCAGAAATTCGCTAAATCCATATTTCAACGCTTGCTTACTTTTGATGTGTACAATTTATAGTCAATTCACAAAGGCCTCAAAGAGGTGGGAAATTATTCACAACCAATTAACCACCATCATGATTGCCACATTTATTTTTAAAAATATTTTAATCTCTACCATTTTTGATCCTGTTGGTGGGTTGCCTTTTTCTAATTTTCATTTTTTTGTGTTGCCTTCCTGTGTTTGAATTATTCAGGGTGATGAAACAACTCACAGTCAGTCACAGCCTGAAGCAGGCATTGATTGTCCGTCATTACATTTTGGATGTTGTGGTATCTTGAATAACGAAGCAGACACACACGTTCTCCTTGTTATATATTTGACGGTGGGCGTCTCATTCCAACAACATGGAGAAGTGTGACAAACATTTTCACGCATGCGCAGATTACGGCAAATGCCAAGTACAGGCAGCCCGTGCATCCAAACAAGCCAAATAACTTTTGTGGCCAATACACCAATTAACTCCACCCTTATCTTAAAGTAATTTCAACAATTCCTTAAGTATCATTTCAATCGGCATTAACATTAAATTAGATGAATACATTCACATTACCTTACCCATCATACCACATAACAATTTCTCAATCATAAACTCAATCTGAGCATCTTTCAAGAACAATATCACATTTAAAGTCAAGTCAAAGTCAAAGTCAGCTTTATTGTCAAACGTGCTAATATGCATGACATACAGCACAAATGAAATTAATGTCCTCTCGGACCCAGCGTGCAAGACATGCAAGGCATTTATAACGTGGCTAAAAGACATACAATTGACACCAGACAATACTTGTAATTTCTGTATGTAAAGTGAGGTAGTGTCGTCTGGAAAGTGAGGCAGTGACGTATGTAAAGTGAGGTAGTGACATATGTAAAGTGAGGAAGTGACGTACATAAAGTGACGTAATGTCGTAATTGCAAAAACAAACAACAAGAAAGGGTTGAAGTGAGGTCTTGCAGAAAAAAAATGAGAAAGAACAAAAAATAGAGTTCAGGATGATCGTACAGCATGGAGGGTGTACTCAGAGTTCGGCGAGTGTGGCAGTGGGAAGGGGCAGGCTGGGCAGGGCTGGGAGGGAGTTGAGTCTCCGGACTGCCTGGTGGCAGAAACTGTCCTTGAGCCTGCTGGTCTCGGCTCGGAGACTCTGCAGTCTCCTACCCGATGGCAGCAGGCTGAAGAGGCTGTGGGAGGGATGTGTGGGATCGCCAGCGATCCTATTGGCTCTGCGGGTGAGGCGGGTGTTGTAGATGTCCTGAAGGGGGGGGGGGAGACACCGATGATCTTCTCAGCTGTCCTCACGATGCGCTGCAGAGTCTTACGGCAGGACACGGTGCAGGCGCCGTACCACACGGTGATACAGCTGGTCAGGATGCTCTTGATGGTACCGCGGTAGGAGGAGGTCGTGATGGGGGTCGGGGCTCCAACTCTTTTAAGCTTGCGGAGGAAGTACATGCGCTGGTGGGATCTCTTGGTGATTGATGCCGTGTTGTGGCTCCAGGACAGGTCTTCGGATATGTGCACTCCCAGGAACTTGGTGCTGCTCACTCTCTCCACTGCAGCACCGTCGATGGTTAGTGGAGCATGCTGGGGTCGCACTCTCCTGAAGTCCACAACAATCTCCTTCGTCTTCTCCACATTCAGACGGAGATTGTTGTCCTTGCACCACGTGGCCAGGCGGCTGACCTCGTCCCTGTAGGCTGTCTCCTCATCGTTGTTGATGAGGCCCACCACAGTCGTGTCATCCGCAAACTTTATGAAGAGGTTGGAGCTGGGTGATGATGGTGAGCAGTCGTGCGTGAGCAGAGTGAAGAGGAGGGGGCTCAGCACACACCCCTGGGGGGCCCCTGTGTTCAGCGTGATGATGCGGGAAGTGTTGTCGCCAACTCTGACTGCCTGTGGTCTCCCCGTCAGGAAGCCCAGCAGCCAGTTGCACAGGGAGATGCTGATCCCCAGTTTGCTCAGTTTATCGGTGAGCTGTTGGGGGATGATTGTGTTGAATGCTGAGCTGAAGTCAATGAACAGCATTCTGACGTAGGAGTCTCTGGTCTCCAGGTGGGTGAGGGCTGTGTGGAGAGCAGTGGAGATGGCATCATCGGTAGAGCGGTTGGGCCGATATGCAAACTGGAAGGGGTCATGGTTGGGGGGGAGGGCAGCCTTGATGTGGTTTATAACTAGCCGCTCGAAGCACTTCATGAGGATGGGAGTGAGTGCGACCGGGCGGTAGTCATTGTGGCAGGTGGGGGACGACTTCTTCGGGATCGGGATGATGGTGGTGGCTTTGAGGCACGTGGGCACAACAGCCTGGCACAGAGATGTGTTGAAGATGTCCGTGAAGACATCTGTGAGCTCCACAGCGCAGTCTCTCAGAACACGGCCAGGAATGCCGTCGGGACCCGGGGCTTTTCGTGGGTTGGTCCCTCTGAGGGATCGCCTCACGCTGTCCTGGGACAGTGTCAGCACCTGTTCGCTGGGAGGTGGTGGGGTCTTCTGTGCTGGAGTGCTGTTGTCTGCCTCGAAGCGGGCGAAGAAGTCGTTCAGCTGATTCAGCAGAGTGGTGGAGTTCTCACAGGTCTGTGGAGAGGGCTTGTAGTCTGTGATGGTCTGTATCCCACGCCACAGGTTCCTGGTGTCTCTGCTGTCTCTGAAGTGGTTGGCGATCCTCCTGGAGTGCTGTCTCTTGGCCATCCTGATGCCACGTGACAGGTTGTCCCTGGCTGTTCTCAGGCCCAGCTCATCGCCAGCTTTGTAGGCAGCGTTCCGAGCCCTAAGGAGCCTGTGGACTTCACCCGTCAGCCATGGCTTCTGGTTGGCCAGGATGGTGACAGATCTGGTGACAGTCACGTCATCCATGCACTTCCTCATGTAGGAGGTAACAGTCTGTGTACTCTTGGAGGTCGGTGTGGTTGTTGTAGGTGGCCGCTTGTCTGAACATGTTCCAGTCAGTGTTGGAGAAGCAGTCTTTGAGTGCCTCTGACGACCCATCAGGCCACACCCTTATCTGCTTCTTGACTGGTTTGACGACTTTGACAAGTGGCCTGTATGCGGGCATTAACATAATAGTGGAGTGGTCCGAAGCTCCTAGGTGGGGAAGGGGGTAGGCTTTGTAGGCTCCTTTGTGTGTGGTGAAGACATTGTCCAGAATGGTGTTACCTCTAGTCGGAAAGTTAATGTGTCCATGGAGTTGTGGAAAAACGCTTTTCGGGTTGGCATGGTTGAAATCGCCAGCCAAGATAAGGAAAGCATCTGGGTGGGCTGTCTGTTGCTCGCTGATGTGCTGGTAGAGTTCATTCAATGCCGCGCTCCTGTTGTTAATTGAGCTCGGGGGGATGTAAACTGCTACCAGCACTATGGCACTAAATTCCCTCGGCAGGTAGAATGGCCGACATTTTATAACCATAAGCTCCATCAGTGGTGAACAGTGTTTGCATACCACAACAGCGTTGCGGCACCAGGCATCAGTGATGTAGACACAGAGTCCCCCGCCGCGAGTCCCCCCCCCCTCGATGAGCGCTCTGTCTGCCCGGAAGCTAGTTAGGTGGGCTAGCTGGATGGCACTGTCCGGTATGCTGTCGGTCAGCCATGTTTCCACAAACACAAGGGCACAACACTCACCCACGGTCTTGGAAGTTGAGCGGAGAAGTCTGATGTAGTCCATTTTATTGTCCAGCGAGCGCACGTTAGCCAGCGTAATGGTAGGGATGGACGGCCGGTGAGGGCTAGCCGCGAGCCTAATGCGGATACCTCCACGCTTCCCCCTCTTCTGTTTCCTCATGCAGCGCTTGTGGCGCCTCCACTCTGGGTTGGGTGCAGCAGTGGGGGTCGGTGGAAGAGTGGGGCTTAGTGGACGAGCCGACTCTCTGAGCAATCCATGCTTGCGTAGCACTTCTGCTTCAGCTGGTTTTGGTTTTAAAAATGAACTGCCGATGTCGAGCAGAACCTCACGGGAGTAGGTACGCCTCGGGTGTAGCGAGGCAAACGGTGACGGACATTTACACGAGTGAGACAAACATAATAAACACGAAAAAAACAATTTGCCAGGAGAGAGAGGAGCCGCTGCGTGTGCACGCGCCGCAATCTTGGAAAAAAAAAAAAAAAAAAAAAAACATGTAATCTCTGCAACGTGAAGGGCGTTGCGTTTTACAGTCCTGAGTGTCTCAAAACCACTGTCTCCGGCACAAGTGGCTCTGGCGGGTGTGCTGCACAAGCTGGCTGCTTTGCCAAGGTCTCTGTCCTGCTCAGCTGATTGAGTCGCTTTTTATCTCCAGGATCGAATATGACCGGTGCGAATCAAGGGCGCAATTGGTCTCCATGGCGCCTGTGTACCTGGTTAGTCTCACCTAGTACATAGTATAACACCGGTCCATTTTGTTGTGTCACTACCCGAGGGATCCATTTGGGGTGCTCTGCGGCCGTGTTGATAGACAGCGTCATGTACCTCCTTCTCCCTGTACTGTCTCTTCTTCACCGTCTCAGAGATGTTCAAGAAATCTAGCCGTGTACACACGTCTCTTTTTAAGAACATGTCTGCTGGTGACTCTCCTGTTGTACTGTTCGTGTTGTGCGATAATGCAGCAAGAACTGTGAGATGTTATCCTCAACACTTTGCATCTCTCCTGAAAGCTTTTTCATACCTGCTTTGAAGGTTGCAATGTATCTCTCGGCGAGTCCATTCGTAGCAGGATGCTTCGGTGCTCCAGTCGTGTGAAGGATTCCATTCCTTTTCATGTCGAGTTGGAACTCACACTCCTCCAGGAAACTCCCATGAGTGCAGGGGAACATGGCGTTGGATGCGTTGTTCTCGCTGGAACGTCTCACATTTCCTGCAGAACTTCTCTGCGTCCTTGTCAATATTTGGCCACCATATATATTGTCAATCTTCAGTTTTTGAATGACTTGCATGTAAAATTTCCGGACCCTCCCCTACAATCGTAGCCACTGTATACCGTGCAGCGAAACCCCATTGTGACTTTCAAAAAAAATATCTGATGTCCTCACACACCTCTCCGCTCTGTCAACAAATGTAATTATACTCGGGGACTTCAACATTCACATGGACAATTTCACTCTTCCCCTCACCAAAGACTTCACTTCCTCACTTGACAGCCTTGGTCTGCATCAATTCTCGGATTTCCCCACCCACATAAAAGACCACACCCTGGACCTCATTTGCATTTCTGGTCTTACCCCAACGAATTGCACAGCAAATGAACTTTCTATAACAGACCATTTCCTGGTTTCATTTAACGTTTTCATCACCCTCTCTCTCCCCAAACCACCCCGCATCATCACGTATTGCAACATCAAGGACATCAACACTGCCACCTTCGCCGAGATGATTGCCACCCTGACTCCGGACTACAACTCCTCCCCTGATGTTTCCCAGTACAACGCGGACCTCACGAACACCCTCAACGCCCTTGCGCCTGTAAAGTCCCGGTCTGTCCAATTAACCCGCTCTGCCCCCTGGTTCACCGCCCATCTCCGCTCCATCAAAACCAAAACTCGGCAACTGGAAAGACTTTACAGGAAGACCGGTCTCACTACTCACAAAGACATGTATACAGCTCACCTCACCCATTACAATGACTCTATCTCACGCGTAAAATTGCAATGCTACTCTAGACTCATTGACTCGAATTCTGGAAATACACGGGTCCTCTTTTCCCTATATAACAAAATCATACAATCTCCACTGATACCTGCAATGCTCTGCTTATGTTTTTAGTGAAATGGTCTACAGAATCCATCAGCACCTCAGCTCCTCTGCCCCCGCGTCCCAACCTTTCTACTCCTGACCAACTGCTATCCGCTTTTGAACACCCCCATCCCTCTATAATCTCAGACATAATCACCAAATCCAAGAATTCCTCCTGTCAGCTCGACCCCCTCCTGCTTACCCTCTCTTCTCCCATTCATTTCAACCATTATTCACACCTCATTATCAACTGGAATTGTTCCTATCCCACTCAAAACCACAGCTGTTACTCCAATCCTGAAAAAACCTGGCTCATATCCCAACAATTTCAATAATTTACGTCCAATTTCCCATCTTCCATGCAGCGCCAAAAAAAAAAAAAAAACGGTTGCCTCCCAGCTTCACGCTCACCTCACTCACAATAACCTTTATGAACAATTCCAGTCTGGTTTCCGCCCCTGCCACAGTACTGAATCGGCTCTCATAAAAATCACGAATTATATTTTCATGGCAGCGGATGCCAGTTCACTCTCCATCCTCATCCTTCTCGACCTGACAGCGGCTTTTGACACCATTTCCCACCCCATCCTGCTCGACAGACTTTCCACCCTTGGCATCACGCACACCCCTCTTTGCTGGTTTCACTCTTATCTCTCTGATCGCTCACAGTTGATCCAAATCAACTCCTTCACCTCACGTTCCTCTCCTGTGCCGTCTGGTGTGGCCCAAGGGTCTGTACTGGGGCCCCTTCTCTTTATTACCTACCTTCTTCATCTTGGCAATATTTTCCGCAATTTTGGCATTCACTTTCACTGCTTCGCGGATGACACCCAACTCGACCTCTCCAGCAAACCCAACACCTCTCTTCCTCCTTCATCCCTTTCACTTTGCATCTCAGAAATTAAATCATGTCTTTCCCATAACTTTCTCAAGCTTAACAGTGAAAAAACGGAACTTCTCTTTCTCTGTACCAGATCCACCGTACACAAAGCAAACAGTTTCTCTCTCACCATTGACAGTTGAACCGTGTCCCCCTCCCTTCGGGTCAATAGCCTGGGTGTCATCCTGGATAGCTCACTATCTTTTCACTCCCATATAAATAACATAACTCGGTCTGCATATTTCCACCTCCGTAATATCAATCATCTCCGTCCCTCTCTCACCCCTCTCTGCGCTGCTATCCTTATCCACAGTCTCGTCACCTCCCGCATCGATTATTGTAACTCACTTCTCTTCGGTGTCAATCAGAAATTTCACCATAAACTCCCACTAGTCCAAAAATGCCCAACATCTGTAATATTGACTCCCTCCCTATTTTCAAATCCCACCTCAAAACTCATCTGTTTAAAATTGCATTCATGGTCAGGTTCAGGGGTCGGCAACCTTTACGACTCAAAGAGCAATTTGGACCCATTTCACACAGAAAAGAAAACACTGGGAGCCACAAAATCCTTTTGACATTTAAAATGAAGACAACACTGCATCTTTTCATCATCGTTTTTTACCTTTATATATGTATAAACAAACTATAGTGTGTTGCATTTATGAATCAATGAACTGCTACAGAGAAGCGAAATTACATTTCTGCATGCAACAAAAACATTTTAAACTCCGATAAAAAGACATTGGGTTGAAGATTACTTTCAAATATAATACTCAATGTCTATTTGAAAAAAAAAGAATATTTGCAAAATGGCAAATACAATATTTATCACCTGGTTAATGTGATTTCTGCTCCTGCACCTCAGCGCAGAGCCTCTGCACATCAGGGCTGTATGACGTTACCTTCATCTTCACACAGGACTGTAAGATGTCATCTGTCAGGCGTGAGCGATGTCTGTTTTTAATGTAGTTCATGTTGGAAAAGACCTGCTCACATATGTATGTGGATCCGAAGATCGACAGGACTCCAAAAGCATACTTTCTCCACAAAACTAGCATATGTAGCTGAATTTGTAGATTTCATCCACTTCATAAAATGATTTTTGCTCTGATCAGCCTTCCCCATCAGTTCCGAAACGGCTCTTATTCTCTCATCTCCATCCGGATATTTTTGAGCAAAGGCTGTGTGTTTGTTCTGGAAATGTCTTGCGACATTTGACTTTTTGTTGTTTGCTAACTTATCATTACATATTAAGCATACCGGTAAACCCGTCTCGTCAGCAGTGAAGGTGAACGAATCTGCCCACGTATCATTAAATGTTCTGTTTTCTTCCGACAGTTTTCTTTTCTTAGATTTATCCATAGTTGGCCTACCTGGAGGTCAAAAAATTCAAGAAATCGTAACACATAAAATTGTTTTATGTGTGTAGGTGCTGTAGCTGCATGAATAGCTCTGATCTTGTCTTTAGATGGTAGACAACTTGTCCATCATGTGCCCCAGGTACTCAATCTGCATCTTACCAAAGTCACATTTGGTCTTCTTCACTCTTGGACCATTCTATTTTAATCACTGAAGAACTCTGTCAAGGTTTGTTAGGTGGTCGGACTCGCCTTGGCCCATAACAAACAAGTCATCTCCGTTGACCACCACGTTGATGTCATACATTAGATTCTCCATTATCCTCTGCAATATACTAACAGAAGAATTGATACCAAAACAAAGTCTATTGTACACAAACATTCCTTTATGTGTGTTGATTGTGGTATACTTTTTTTTAAGTCATCATCTAGAAGAATTTCTTGATAAGCTGCAGCTACATCTATCTTTGAGAATGTTTTACCACCACACAGTGTAGCTAAAACCTCGATGCGTGGTAGTGGATAAGAGTTGGTGTTAATGGCTTGGTTCACTGTTATTTTGTCATCACCTCATAAGCAGATTCAACCATCCTGCTTGAGTACTGGAACCACTGCAGTGGCCCACTCGCTGTGCTTGAGAGGAGTGATGATTTCAAACTTTTCTTTCATTGCGAAAGGCAAAATACGGGACTAGTCTGTGACTGTAAAATGTTCTTGAGAGCTTTGAAAGGCGCTTAAAATGTAATGTATTATTATTATTATTATTATTATTATTATTATTATTATTATTGATTTTATTAGGGATTGCAACAGGCTTAACAGATATTGATGCCTTAATGTCCTTAGATGTCCCTAACTCATCTTTGAAAATATCGTCATATTTGCAAATATTTGTCAGATAAACTGGGGTCTTGTAAATGGTAGCATTTTGTTTTTCGTGACAGTTTTGATCGTTTCCCAATTTAATTTTAATAAGCCACTCTCAGACAGAGTGACGGTCCATCAACTCCCAAAACTATCAGTAGCAAGTCAGCAGTCTGATTTTCATATCTCACTTTAACTATGAACTGGCCTTTTACAGGAATTGGTTCGCCTAAATAGCCCTTTAATGCGACATGACTTCCCTCTACTGGTATATGCAAGAATGACCACTCATACACATTTTCAGAGACAATACTGACTCCAGCCCCCGTGTCCATTTCCATTTGAACCTTTCTTACATTGACGTCAAAACGTCTTTGTATGGTCTCTGGCTTTACACATGGACCGGGAACATAGGAACATCATATTTTTTTTCATCAGTTTGCACATAGACAGTCATTTTACGATAATTTCCCTTTTTGCTGATCTTCCACTTTTATTGTTTTTATGATCAGATGCCAGTGCCAGACCAACTGCTATCGGCTTTTGAACACCCCCATCCCTCTATAATCTCAGACATAATCACCAAATCCAAGAATTCCTCCTGTCAGCTCGACCCCCTCCCGACTATCCTGATTAAGTCCTGCTTACCGTCTCTTCTCCCATTCATTTCAACCATTATTCACACCTCATTATCAACTGGAATAGTTCCTATCCCACTCAAAACCGCAGCTGTTACTCCAAACCTGAAAAAACCTGGCTCAGATCCCAACGATTACAATAACTTACGTCCAATTTCCCACCTTCCATGCAGCGCCCAAAAAAAACAACTGTTGCCTCTTGCCTATCTCTCTGATTGCTCACAGTTTATCCAAATCAACTCCTTCACCTCACGTTCCTCTCCTGTGCCGTCTGGTACAATAGTAAATAGTAAAATCTGTAATCAATAGTTTAAATTCTTAGCATGTTTTTACCCACTCCAATTTGCGGAAAAAGAGCTAACATTATGTTACTGCTGGTGCTATGATGGTTGAACTGTTATGGAACATCGGTCCCCCAGATGGAGTCATGGGGCTTAAAGGACGCTGTTCTCTTAACAAGATGGTGTAATGGACAACTGGTGACGATGAAATTATTGTCAGTCACAGTAACAGGTGCGCACAGACCGTAGGCTCGCGGGGGAATAAACTAATATACTTTCCAACCGCATAACCACCAAAGATGCTAAGATATGGGAAAAACGGTGAGAGAAGTGTATAGCGGTAGCACATATAAACATCTATCCTCATCTAAAAACCCAAATTTTGTCCTGTACTGTACATCGTAACACATAATGGTAATCGCGATGCGCTCACGGTCATAACTTGGTTATCTAGTTCCAAAACAGTGTCTTAGCCTGGAACTATCTCTCCTTTCGAAGCATTACGAAGAACCGACCATGCAAAGATACTAACAAATATGCATTCTTTCTCCGAATACCTTCGAATGCACGCGTTGTTGTGTCACAGAATGAGGCATTGAAGAGCATACAAAACAATTTATTTTTCTATTTTGCTTCGCAGTGAGTCTAACACAGACATGGGCAAACTACGGCGCGCGGGCCCGTTAGGCTTTTTAATCCGGCCCGCCGAATTTGCCCAAATTATAGTAAAAATAAAAACAGTGTCTGAAACTCATGACAAAAAGTTAGCGGACAACAGGGCAGATAACTGAAAAGTTGCCTCCCCCATTTTTCACAACTTGAAGCACAATGAGACAACTAATCACATTAAAAAACATTGTCACAAAGTATATATATTTTTTTAAATCAAGAATGTACCTACTACAAATGGTACCTTGCTTAATTTACGGTAAATGTGCATGGCTGTAGATTTTGCTGCAGTAGTCGATTGTCATTGTGGTGCACAATGCAACGTTTGCATTGCTTCCTACGAGCCACTAAGCCCCTTTCATAAGTCTCATGTACACTTTACAGTCACGGTTAAATGTAAATTTACGTTTTGTAGCGTCACATATGTTGTTAGCTTCTTTTGAATCTTTCTTCTGGGCTGAGGTTCTGTGCATCTATTTTGGAAAATAACATGCAATTGCACGACTTTATAACGCTTGCGAAAGTCCGGAAGAAAGAAGCAGGCTTCTGATTGGCTGCCGTGCCGAGTATGCAAATTTCAACTGCAGTCACTATGTCTGTGTGCTCGGCGACGGTACACGTGTATTGTTTGCGCCGAAGGCGAGGGCGTCAGTGGAGAGTTTGTTGAGCGCGCGGTCAGGACAAACCATCTATGATTTGGCGGAATTTAACACAAGTAGGTATTATTGAGCTTGAATATTTCGTTGTGTAATACGTAATATGTTTTGAATGTTGAAAGTGATTCCATTTTTCAATAAATGTTGATTTCTTTAACTTTGCCCCTTCGATGGAAACTTATTAAAAACAGACGCAATCTTGATAAATCACAGTGCATGTTATTTTAATCTATCAGAATCAGAATACCTTTATTCGTCCCACAATGGGGAAATTTGCAGTCCACAGCAGCAATTGAAAAGGGATGGGGTAGGGGTGGGGGTGAAAGGATAGAAAACAAGATATTCTAAGCATAACAAAATAAAGTGTCAACTGTATACTGTGCAGATGTAAATGTGCAAAACCGTTCCATAAGAAAAACTGTACATAGTGCAGAATCAAGAAATGCATTTTGATATATTGCAACAACCCATATTTACAAGTGTCCGTTTGTTTTTCTTTTTTCACATGTGATCATTGAGAATTGTGAAGCCTGACAGCAGTCGGTAGGAACGAGCGGCGGTACCTCTCCTTCTTGCAGCGCGGGTGTAATAGTCTCCTGCTAAAGGAGCTACCCAGTGCTGTCAGGGTGGGCAGGAGGGGGTGGGAGGGGCTGTCCATCATAGCTTTTAGTTTAGCTAGCGTCCGTCTGTTGCCCACCTCCTCCACCAGAGAGTCCAGCGAGCAGCCCACGACAGAACTGGCCCGCTTGACAAGGTGCTCCAGTCTTTTTCTGTCCCGGGTGGTGATGCTGCCTGACCAGCAGACAATGCCATAGTGGATGGCTGATGCCACCACAGAGTCATAGAAAGTGTTTAGGAGTGACCCCTGAACTCCAAAAGACCTCAGTTTCCTGAGTAGAAAGAGGCGACTCTGTCCCTTTTTGATTAGGGCATCCGTGTTTGTTGACCAGTCCAGTTTATTGTTGACAGTAACACCCAGGTACTTGTAGGAGGTCACCCTCTCAATGTCCGAACCCTGGATGTTCAATGGTGCAGGTAAGGATTGTTTCCTGCAGAAGTCCACCACCAGCTCCTTGGTTTTCCCTGTGTTGATCTGGAGGTGATTCTGCTGCCACCAGTCCACAAAGTCCTCTGTCAGTCCCCTGTACTCCCTATCGTCTCCCTCTGTAATGAGACCGACAATAGCTGAGTCGTCAGAGAACTTCTGAAGGTGGCAGGTTGGGGTGTTGTAGTTGAAGTCCGAGGTGTAGAGGGTGAAGAGGAATGGAGCCAGGACTGTACCCTGCGGCGCTCCGGTGCTGCAGAGAAGCCTGCCCGACTCACAGTTCTTTACCCTCACGTACTGTGGCCTGTTTGTGAGGTAATATGTAATCCAGGATGTGAGGTGATGGGCGACTCCGGCATGCCGCAGCTTGTCCCCCAGTAGATTTGGCTGGATGGTGTTGAAGGCACTGGAGAAATCGAAGAACGTGATCCTCACCGTGCTCCCAGCATTCTCCAGGTGCAGCAACGCCGTATGGAGGAGGTAGATGATGGCATCCTCCACACCGATGCTGGGCTGGTAGGCAAACTGTAGCGGGTCCAGTGATGAGCTTGCCAGCGGTCGCAGGTGGGCGAGGACGAGTCTCTCCAGCGTCTTCATCAGGTGAGACGTCAGCGCCACCAATCTGTAGCTGTTGAGCTCTTTTGGGTTGGCAATCTTGGGCACTGGGACCAGGCATGACGTTTTCCACAGCTGTGGAACTCTGCCCAGCTTCAGGCTCAGGTTGAACAGGTGATGGACAATGACACACAGCTGGTCGGAGCAGGTCTTGAGGAGTCGGGAACTGATATCATCCGGACCTGCTGCCTTCCTCACCTGCATCCTCCTCAGTTGGTTCCTCACCTGCGCAGTTGTGACAGACAGGCAGGAACCAGGAGGCAGAGTGGCGGCTGAGGGTGTGGCAACGGTTGGGAGGGGAGATGTTGGTTGTGGAAAGCTGGTCGTGAGAGGGGGCAGGGAGGGTAAGGCCACAGTGAGAGTTGGTGCAGGAGCAGCTACAGGTGAAGTTGACGGTGGGCCGGGGGCGGCTGGCGTCTTGTCAAACCGATTGAAAAAGCGGTTGAGTTCATCTGCCCGGTCCTTGTCTTTTTCGTTCAATGTCACTGGGCTTTTGTGGCCTGAGATGTTTTTCAGGCCCTTCCAGACACCAGCGACATTGCTGGCTTGCAGCTGCTCCTCCATTTTCATCCTGTAGGCCTTCTTCCCCTCTCTGATCTTCCTCCTCAGTTGGATCTGCATGGCCTTCAGTTCCTCTCTGTTGCCCGACACAAAAGCCCTTTTCTTCTCCTTCAGGAGGACTTTTATGTCGGGAGAGGAGTTTGTTGAGCGCGCGGTCAGTACAAACCATCTATGATTTGGCGGAATTTAACACAAGTAGGTATTATTGAGCTTGAATATTTCGTTGTGGAATAATATGTTTTGAATGTTGAAAGTGATTCAGTTTTTCGATAAATGTTGATTTCTTTAACTTTGCCCCTTCAATGAAAACAACAGACGCAATCTTGATGAATCACAGTGCATATGTTATTTTAATCTATTTCCATTTCCTCCTCCAAGTATCTGCGAAATAGTATGTAAACGCCATATTCCTTGAGACAAAACTACATTTAAAGGGCAACCGGCACCATTTTTTTTGTGTTCCCCACTGACATCAGAAAAACGTTTTATAGCATCTAAAATACCCAAAACAGGCAGGCTGATATTTTTAGTTAAATGAAAAACACCAATTAAAATGACTTCAAAATGAATCCGGAAATGGCCAGTTTCAGAAGGTCCCACCCCCTTGTTCGTGACGTCACGCCAAGACGTCTTGCCTTGCTCAAGAATCAAAACAATGGCTTCAGATTCGGAGGAGATGTTTTCTTGCTAATAATAATAATACATTTCATTTGTAAGCGCCTTTCAAAACGCTCAAGGTCACTCATCCAGTTTTGAATATGATTCAAATAGTTCTGAAGAGGAAAGCATAAATGTTTGCAATTGATTCAAGGAGTCCTCCCATATCAATTCGAGCCGTCAATGACAGCAATGTAGCACCCAGAAAATGCAGAAGATTGCGCCCAAGCTCAGTTGGAAATGGGCTGATTTGTCAGCTGGGAATTTATGTCACCGAATATCAAATAGTTGGCTTGGTGCAACACACAACGATTCACCATGACGTTATTTATGTGTTTTCCTTCTAATTTCGCCATCAACACGGATCAACACGAAGTTTTCAGACCAAACAAAGTACTCAAAATGCATTGTGTGTCGCTTTCTCGGTCAGGGGCGGTCCAAACGTGCCGTCACATGGGGATCGTCATCAACTCGAAAACAAGACTTCGTGAATATTCAGCGCAAGTCTTAGAACGTAAACTATAGCTATATGCTGTGGAATCTTTGTAAAATACGCTCAGTCGAAGTCATTTGAAGTGATTTTATAAATTATGGACATAACTTGTCCGGAGGCGTCGGTTGTCCTTTAATGCTTTAGGTTTCGTATTTCCGGCCCAAACACTCCCTCCAAATGCTCCTGGCCCGGCCCCTCTGTCAAATTTTAGAACCCAATGCGGCCCGCGAGTCAAAAAGTTTGCCCACCCCTGTCTTAGCCTCTCCTGTGGGAGCAAAAAGGACTGCGGCAGTACACATGTGGAATGTACTTCTCTTGTAAACATTTTGCACAGCCATTTTGCTAATAGAGCACCTGGATCTGATTCATTTTCTGCCCAAGATTCACCTTCCAATAATTGGGAGGATGAATGGTCTGCCATGCAATATCTCGAATGGTGTTCAGCCGTTATTAGTGGGTGTTATTCTCATATATAATTTCACCAGAAAGAGACATTCAGGCCATGGTTTGCCTGTTGTTTCCATCATTTTTCTGAGTCTATTTTTAATTGTCCCATTTTCTAAACAAATCAATTAACACTAAACAGTATTTATAAGCACCACTGCTTAGTACTATCAAATCCAGATGGATCACTTTAAAGGGATGTGACCCCTGTGGAAGTTTTCCTCTTTTTGATCGCATGTTACCTTGTGGATTGTGTTTACAACAAATTAAACAACTCTGCAAAAGTTTTCTTTTGCATATAAGTTGAAACCTTTGCCAAAATGGAACATCTTTCCTGTAATAAACACCATCCCTCCTGTTGATACATGTGACCTACCATGGCTTAAACGAGCAACCATAGGGAACATGCTCCTCGGTAAACATGGCTTGTCGTCGATTTTATACAGCCCGTCAAAAGGTTTAGCACCATCGGCCAACCACAGATCTTTTTCAGATTTAGTGGCTAACGCTTGCATATCTTTTAAAACTTGTGTGGGTATCAATTCACGCGACTCCAAACTCATAAGATTGAGAGGGGTAAGAGCAGCTTTCTTTGCGGCGGCATCCAGTCTAGCGTTGCCTAAGCTAATTCTGTCTTTAGCTTTCGTGTGGGCTGCACATTTACATACAGCCACTGTTGTTGGCCGGAGGATAGGTTCTAACAACCCTCTCAATAAGTCAGCATATTCAACTGGCTTCCCTGTCAATGTAGTCATCCCTCTACGTCACCATTGCGCTGCAAAGCAGTGAAGTGTGGAAAACGCATATTGGCGGTCCGTAAATATCGTCACTGTTTTTCCTTTTTCCCATTTGCATGCTTCAGTCAATGCAACAATATCTGCCGCTGGTGCTGAATAAGTAGTTGGTAATGAACCGTCAGCTATAGTTTTGACGTATGTCACAACGCATAACCCACCCGGTTACCCCCTGCATCCGACTTAGATGCAGAGCTGTCAATGTACCGGTGGATACTGCCAGGTAACGGTGTGTTTCAAGTCAGGTCGTAGAAATGTCATTTTTTTAATGTCCTAGAAATACAACTTCTTTATGGTAAACTGTAACTTATTCAAATAAGCTTTCTTACCTGTACTCTAGATATTGGAACAAAGCCATTAATACAGTCTTGTTTTCATCTTCAGTCGGTGAGGCAATTAAGATCTCGTCAATGTACAAAAGAATTTGAGAAGTCTCAGGTTGTTTAAAGTCAGCAATACATGAAGACATTTCCTGTGAAAAAAATTGGGGTAATAACTGAGTCCCCCCAGCAGGAGATATGAGTGCTCCATTATGCTCCTTTTGGAGAAGCACATGTGGTCTTTCACAAGCAGCCAAAGGTGGGAGGGAGGGCGGGGGGCAGAGAGAGGCAGAGAGAGTAGCCGCAAGAAGGAGGAGGGGGAGATCTGCGCAAAAAAAACCTCTGACCTCTGAACCCCAAGCTCAAACCCTCCAGCCCATAGCCCGCCCCCTTCTTGCTGTGGTCAGAGTTCTTGTCCCCTGGTAGTGGCGATTTCAAGACCATGTCCTCCGTTGTTCTTGCGAGCGGAGGAGTTTCATCATCAACGGCCGTCTTTGAAGACATAGCTGCAATCATAGCCTTTTCATTCTTTCTCTCTTCCGTACTTGTACCGTACTCTAACCATTTCTCGCAAGCCGAAAGTCCTACACGATTTTGTTTCCAGAGCTCTCCCAGCAGCAGAAGATTCTTTCATTTTTAATCGAAGCCATATTTCCTTAAGAGACTCATCATTCAGAGTACCATCAAAATCTATAATTTTGCATCCACCTTTCACAATAAATCTCAGTGTCAGGGAATTTTTTTAATCATAAATTCAGTATCGCGATGAGTTGTGGTTTTCGAACACGCTTCACCCATTGCTTTTCCCACAACTGCCGAAATGTTCCCAAAAAAGAAAGAAAGAAAGAAAGAAAGAAAGAAAGAAAGAAAGAAAGAAAGAAAGAAAGAAAGAAAGAAAGAAAGAAAGAATCTTCTTTCGACTATCAGATTTTTCCCTTCTTTCGTGTCCCATCAACACACTCTCACATACAAAAATACATCCAATTATTTAATAAATGGTGCTATCAGAATGTATGAACTGACCTGAATAAGTCACATGCAACAAAATTGTAGGATGCTTTTTACCCGAAATCCACCATCAATTAATCCATAGTCATTAAGGTCTGTGAAGAGTGATAATCAGAACTCCACGCACTGGCTGCGAATAAACACACACCAATATTTAATTATTTGATTGGCGGTGCTGGATCCATCCAAGTAACAATCAAGGGTGCTCCCTGGCGGTATGGGCACCAGGAAATGCTGGAAGCCTTTAACACAGGGGTATCAAAGTCCTTTTTTGCCGCGAGCCACATTGTTGTTACGGTTTCCTCTCGAGGGCTGTTATGAATTTGGGGAAACCAAATGTTGTATCTCAACTATATTTTACACACAGAATGCACAACAAATTAATGAATAACTAGTTTTCAAATGTGAAGTCAATAATTATGACTGTTATTGTGGTTTACATGGGACAATTTTAATTTTTGGTTCAGACTTTAGCAAGCATCTTAGCACTTGAAATGCTTGATTAGATTTTGCCCGCCAAGTAAAATGACCTGGCGAGCAAGAATTTGCCCCCGGGCCTTGACCTTGACATAATGCTTTAAGATGACCATTTTCAGTCCCAAGATCCGCTCGAACGATTCGAGTACAACATCCAAAAGGTGCACAACTTCTATTAACTCCAATTAACTTCGGGTCACTACTTGTGTCGGCATTGAGCTACATCATTTTCCTTGAAAAACCAGTAACAGCCCCATCGATGCAAATTCCAAATGGTTTCAGTTTGTCATATGATTTTATGTGCCATATAAAATTATGTTCTTTAGAGAAGTAGTTTCGTCGTCTCAGACATCTTGCTTGCCTTAAAGATACTTCTTTCGGAACGAAGTCTTTCAGGACCAGACGAACATCCTTTTTCCGGACAAGAAGCCCATGTTCCCTGCACTTACTGGACATCCACCTGTCACAGTGGAGTTGTCGGGAATGCTGCAATTGGTTATGAATAAAGTCAACCAGAACGCCCAAGTCCTCGAACGTTTTTCGACGAACTCGTCCTCTTTTGGTCACCATTCGCCTCAAATGTATTTCACAAATTCGTTAACCATATTTAATCTCAATAATAAATTTAATGTATTTTTATTTCAAGCCAATTTTAAAGTAAAATTCGATTAAACTCACCAACGCGTGAAAAGGCTCCATGTTTGCTGGTTTCGGCTACCCAGATGATGAACCGGAAGTACATAAACGCGCATTCTTTGCAAGGGAATACAAAGTTTTGCGAGATAATGCAAAGTATTGTGAGATCTCGCAAAGTTTTGCGAGGGAAAGCAAAACTGCGAGATCTCTTTTTTTTTCTTCTTCAATATCCCCTTAGGGCAGGGGTGTCAAAGTCATTTTTTGCCGCGGGCCACATTGTAGTTATGGTTTCCTCTCGAGGGCCGTTATGAATTTGGGGAACCCATTAGAATGTTTAAATCCCTTCAAATATTACATATAGAGCACACAGCAAATTACTGAATAACTCGTTTTAAAATCTGAAGTCAAGAATAATGACTTTTATTGTGGTTGACATCCAAAAATATGAAATTTTGGCTCAAATTTTAGCAATCGTTATGGAATTTAACAAGTTTGATATGCTTTCGCGGGCCGAAAAAAATGATGTGGAGGGCCGGATTTGGCCCGCGGGCCTTGACTTTGACACCTGTGCCTTAGGGGCTCCGTAGCTTTTCTTTCTGGGACAGCAGTCACTACTGTGGACAGCTCATTTTGCTATCTCATTACAGGGTGCATGAAAGGGTTAAAACAAACATAATTTCTTTTTTTAACATCAAGATCAACTACCTGAGTGATATGGACCAAAATATGGACCAGGACAGATATCAGAACGTTAAATGCACCACAGTCATTACATTTTTGTAAAAAAAAAAAACAGAAAACCAAAGTGTGAACACTTCCCAAAACATGATGAATTTATATCAATCCTTAGACCATGGAAAGTGTGCAAATTGCATTTTGGAACGAATTAATTAGTGCTTATATCGCTTCTAAAAACTGAGCAAGGGAAGACTTCAATCTCATCATAAAATCTCTCGTAGGTATTACATAATGCAGCCGCAGTGTACTGCCGAATGGACCATTGGGAACAAGCCAGAGATATTCTCATGTCACAAAATCAAGGGGGGAACTTAGAGATGGCTTTGAATAGCATCATGGTAAGTACCACTCTTTTTCATCTGAATACGCAATGAACTTAATCTGAGAAACAACAATTTACACTACACCTGCACTACAAATTTATTGTTGTTCAACCGTACCCAACAATGTAGCAAAAGAAAATGTAGATCACTCTGAAACACTGCCTGTTTAATAGTGTCCACAAATTATTATTGTTGTGATTCTGATTACATTGTCGATGATCCCTCGCATGGTGGACTAGGGATGAGTGGCACGAGGGGGAGGGGGTGTAGTTAATTACTGCAGAGGTGCCTGTACCATGTGCCACACTACTACATAACGTCGCGGCATTGTCGTGGTGTAGTGACGCTACACCAGCCAGTTGATCAAAACAAGTCATCTCTTCTCGTTCCTCCGGAAGCAATATTGGCGATGAAGATGGACTTCCACACAGCTCTTGATAGAGTGCTTATGCACATTAGTAAACATATTACGTTATTTCATGCTTAGATTAGTAAACATATTATGTTATTCCATGTTTAGCTTAGTACATATTATGTTATTGCATGCTTAGTTTAGTCTACAGGGTTTCATGAAATTTATTAGTTAGTTTAGTTTTATTTATTAGTTAGTTTTGAAAGCAGTATGTAACAAGTATCAAGTTTCAGTCTAAATGTTCCCCCAACAAACTTGCCCGTAGCTGATTGGACAACAGATCGCTGCTGTGTGACTTCCAATACTTGTCCGTAGCTGATTGGACAACAGATCGCTGCTGTGTACGTTTAAAACTCGTCTGAGCGGGAGGGCTCGCTCCCTCTTTGTGCTCTTTGTGCTCTTGGCTTCCCGTCCCGACGAGAGATGTTCTCTTTTTGTTTCACTAGAATAAAGTAGCTTTTTGTTCACCATCTATCGTCCTCGCTGATATTTTTATCACAGAACTTCGTTGAACACCGAACCAGATGAGAAACAAGAATTATAACCGAACATTAGAACCGAACAGCTCTCCTCACCTCATTCCTCATGCTCCCCGGTGAGCCACCAGTCCCGTGGTCCCGCTGGTATGACTCTTCCATCTATGACTCCACCTCCACCTACGATGGTGCCGATGTAAATGTGACCAAACGTCAAGGGGCCGACACACGGAGGCCTTGTGCCAACTGTGGGTCTGCTCACACCCCACATGT
Organism: Hippocampus bargibanti; assembly: GCF_051943395.1. NCBI lineage: Eukaryota > Metazoa > Chordata > Actinopteri > Syngnathiformes > Syngnathidae > Hippocampus > Hippocampus bargibanti. The sequence goes on along the minus strand of NC_142737.1, from coordinate 31,290,699 downwards.
GTGCCACCTTGCATAGCCACCGGACAACGATGCCAAGACTGCAGGAAGATGAACCACTTTTCCATGATGTGCCGCTCTGTTCCCATGTCGACAAACATATCATCCTGCTCACTTGGAACCACCTGGAGTCTCGAGCCAAGAGACCATCCACTCGCTAGGCTCCTGCCCCAAGCCATTGAAGTGGCCCACAGTGGAACTGGACTGTGTGAGCTTACCACTCCTGCTCGACACCGCAGCCTGCAGGTCACGATTGAACATGTCGACAGTTCGACACCTACATATAAAATTTCAAACTAATAACACATTAAATAAATACTACTAGCATACCAGCAAGGGCTAACGTGTGTGTCATGCTAATGCCAGCTTTGTATTGAAGTGAGGCCACGTGTAATTCTTGTGAGTACAGTGATACCTCAGCTTACGAACATAATTGGTTCCCAGAAATTGTGTGTAGTGTATTTCCTCGTCTCCCCTTCAAGGCCAACACTGAAGACTTGTTTGGCTATCGCCACACTGAGATTGGCATGGTAGGCATTGCCATCCTCACAGTGCGCCACGTATCCCGTCATGGCGCCAACCTTTTGGTCTTCCACTTGTTTTGTACACCCGAGTTTTCCATCACTGATAATGTGTGCGCCACAATTCTGATGGTGACTACCGTATTTATTCTAGTATAACGCGCACAATTTTCTACCTAAAAAGAACTCAAAGTTTGACTGTGCGTTATAAACGAGGCCTCTGAAAATCTCCTATATATTTAATGCTTTATCCCTTCCAGGAGGCAGCAGCATTTTCATAGCTATTCTCCATAGGCGCTGTTGTTAAGCTTCAGTTTCGATTCTCGGAAAGACCCGGGCATTCCTTTTGTTTTATTGTAGATTACCATTTCTTTAGCTACGCTTCATTTCCTTTCCTCGCCTCGCCCACACTGAAACGTGAGTTAAGCATTGGTGTTTTGCACAATTACCAATATTCAGAGTTTCAATACAGTGTTCTTCATATTTTAATTGATGTACTGATAGCCGAGAAAAAGTGAAACACAATTTTATACCGATTTTTAATGAAAATATGGGTTGCGCGTTATACACGTGTGCGCGTTATACTAAAATAAATATTGTATATCCTGGCAGCATCGTTGGCCAACACCCTTTACGGGTTTGGGATATGTAATTGCCTCCGACCATCAACCACTTCTTGACCCTACTGTGATCCCCGTGATCACAGTATATCCACTATACTCAAATATAGAAGCAATATTGCGCCTGCCATAACCCTCGTGCCCTGTGGAATTGACCTCCTTTCTGGGCATGACAGCCTTCTACTTGCACTTCCTCTCCAACTACTCTGATACAACCGTGCCACTACAGGCCCTGGTAAAGCAGAACACCCGTTAGTCAATGACACCAGCCGAGCTCACCTCCCCCACCATTCCTCGCTTATTTTGACTCAGAAAGCCCAACATTTGTGACCTGTGATGCATCCAACACTTCGGTTGGGGCTATGCATGGCCTTTGCGTCAAGGTCCCTCATTTTGACTGAGCAAAAGTACGCGGTTTGGGAGAGGCCCTAGCCCAGGGGTGGCAAACCAGTCAGAGAGTAAGAGCCACATTTTTTACGATGGTACTGCAAAGAGCCACATCATACACATGGGCAGAGATGAACATCACCCCATCCTTCACATTCACAGACCTCTGCTCAGCCAGATTTATTATAATTTAAAACAGATTATTATTTTACAGACAGTGTATTGTCAGTGTTCAAATACGTGACATGTTTTGGCGTTTACTTCCGCCTTCGTCAGAGTGTCACAGATGTTGTTGTGATGCACCATTTTCAGCTGGTGTTGCTATGAGGGTGTGACCGACCTGTCAGATCTGACAGGCAAGTCACGCCCCCCGCTGTCGGTTCGTCCCTTCAGGATACTGCTTCAGGTAGTAGAGAGCATGTAGGCTCCCTCATCCCTGTTGATGGTCCTTGGATTGGATTGGATTGGATTTGCCTTTATTAGTCTCGCAGTGGAGAAATTTACATTTCACAGCAGCAAAGTTATGAAAGAAATGAAAGTAGAAAAGCAAAACACAGGAGCTTCTGGAAAGGCAGCCACTGTCGCAGCGCCATCTTGAAGTCAAATGAACAAAAAAAAAAACTAAATAACATATAACATGACATCACAAAGACACAGAGAGACAGTCATTCTTAAGCACTTTCTGTACCCTCTTTGTGACATAAAGCAGTTCCAGATGAAAAAGGAGAGGATCAAAGCGTCTCTTCACCAGTGGATCAGGGACATCATGGTGGAATGTGCACGTCGACTACAAGCTAAATGTTGAAAGCAAACACGCAGCTGTAGCATCCATTGACGAAAAGAGATTGTCTCACATCTCCTGTCCCCCATAAATCAGCTTCAATTCCATCCCGCGACAGTTCCATATACGCATCGGTGCTCTGCGCTGACACTGCTTCCTTCTTATCGCGGGCTCCTCAAGCCATGTATCCATCCAGCCGCAGAATGTCCAACAGCACCGACCTTCCACTGAACAAAGCGGGGCTGTGAAGATGCTGCCCAGTACAGGCGCAAAAAAGCACAATGGCCCCTTTGGTGTCCAGCGATGGCAGTCGAATGGCACCGACATTCCTCCCATTCAAAAACAGTTAAAAGGCGCAACCGCTCAGCACAGTCTCCTCCTTGATGAATGTCGTGGTCAAAAATGCTGAAAAACAATCCGTATCCGTGCCACACGACGCACAACAACACAAAGTGACAAAAGAAAACACAAAAACAAGACAAAAACAACAAAAAAAGCACAAATAAAGGCTGATCAGAGCACTTGCTGACGGCTGCCTACTCGGGCGCTATCTTGGACTCTTTCTGCTTTTCTGTCTGACTTTTCAAAGTGACCAACTTGTGCTTGTGCGAAGTTCAGTCCCTTTTGGAAATTCCTGGTCAATGTTAGCATGGACTGAGCTAAAGTGGCGCTGAAGCTTTGAAATGCGCTAATGACGCCTGACATATAAGGCAGAATGGCTTGCCAGTACGTTCAACAAAAAACATAAACCCTTCCACTCTGTTAGAAACATCCTGTGTTCATCTTCATATTTTCGCTTTGCTGTGCATTTGTTTCCCTGCCATTTTGAGAGCGAACTTGACACAAATTGTTTACGACTCAAATGATTGATTTGTCAGCTTGCTACCATATTTTCATGACTATAAGGTGCACGTAAAAGTCTTACATTTTCTCCAAAATGTGCAGCGCGCCCTAATGTCGTGAAAATACGATGCATAGGGAATTAATGGCAGCACCAGCACCAAACATTTTTGACACTTGTCATGTAAGAGCCGCATGAGGCTCAATAGCCGCGGGTTGGCCATGTCCGCCCTCGCCTGTGTGTGGGCATGTGAAAAGTGGCACATGTACCTGAATGGCCGTCTCTTCACACTCCGCACTGACCACTAGGCTCTCACAGCCTTGTTGGCAACAACTGGGCCAGGGTATGAGCCACTGCGCTTGTATAGGTGAACTTTGATACTTGCACTATGTACAGTTTTTGAATAAAATATTTTTGCACAGTTGCATTATACACCTTAGTCTTCTGACATTGCTGAGAATATCTTGTTATTTATCCTGTCACACACCCCCCCCCCTCCCATACCCTTTGAAATTGCTGCTTTGGACTGCAAATTTGCCCATTGTAGGATAATTAAAAGCTTTCGGATTGTGATTCTGAGAGATTACAATTTGTCCACCCAGTTCGCACCAGGTAGGGACAATGTGGTGGCGGATTTGCTTTCCCATGCCACCCACAGTCCTTTACAGGACACTCACCAGGACGCCTTCAAACACAGTTTGATCCCAATGCTCCACACACTTCTGCGATCTACTGTGTCACTGCAGAAACTGCAGGCATTACATTACATTTTAACACAGTTGTATAGACTACTCTGATTTAAATTGAACATGCATTATTTAAGTGTTTTTTTAGTCTCACCAAAGATGCTTCTTCTGTCTTGGATATGCGTCAACCTTTGGTCCCCAGAAACAGAGCCGAGGCCCAGTCCTCAAAAAGGTTTTTAATGCCGTGCCCACGGTCTTTTCATGGTTGTCGACTCTGCCTCTGGACATCTCTGGTATCTCGCAATCCTGGACGAGCCCCCAATTAAATGTCAGGTTCGCCAAACAGACACACAATGTTCACCTCTGATAACACACGGTATATCCGTTTCGTAAGACACACAGACATCTGAGATACACAGGCATCTGTCTGCAAATGTATCCTTCCATTACCTACCCACTGTCTTCAGGCTCCCCTCCGGTGCATGTGAGCAATGTCCCTTATCAGTGGTTGGCACTCTGCAAACAAGTTGGCCATTTGAGGTCATGTCCAAGTTTGCCACTTCCAAATAATTCTATCATGTATCACAGGCATTCATTACAACAAGGATATAGTGAATACATGTTTGAATAAATCATTACAACAAGAAAATCTTGAACACAAGTTATTACAGCAAATGAATAATAACTTCTAAAATAATTCTGATACAATTGAATTAAGTAAGGATGTTTACTTTTCTAACACAGAGAAAGGAAATTCTCATGCCTCTCATGGTACCCGAGGATGTGGTATTTCGTCCTAGAAAAAAGGATGTGGAACAGCTCAAGCAGAGAGACTTCTTAGGAAAAGCTAAGGTATGAAGACATATTTAACTAAGCACAAATAAAGAGCAAAAGCCACTTTTTTATGTCTTTTTAATTTTATATCCACTCCCTTTGAAACATTTTTGATCATTTTGGCCAGTTGCTCTCTTTTTTTGCTGGATATTGAAATCACCTGAGGTTGACTTCAAAACATAAGTTTGATGTATTGAATTAACATGTCTGCTTGTATGTGCATTATTTACATTGGGATCTGATACGGTACACCACGAAAAATGTCAAAAGTGTGATTGCAGCAAAAGACCATGTATTTGGGAGCAAAAAAATTGGAGAAGAGAAACGTTGGCCTTTCCTTGGGTCAAGACCTCATAATTGTTGTAATATGCAGAAAATGTAGGCTGAGTGGTGACTTTGAAACCCACAACGGCGGTTGACCACGAAACAACTGTGTTCAGTGTTCCAACATCCACAACCAGCAATTGCTATCACAACTTGAGATTTAAGGTACAACACAGATTTGATGGTGAAGAGCCAGTTCAGAGATTGTGTGGCAAGCCTCAACGAATGCAAATGATGAGATTGGCATGCCGGCCAAAGTAAATAAAATGCTGAGCGAGAGAGCAACTGACCTCAAAGATAAGATGATGGCAAGAATGAAAGCTGGAAAACCTAGAAACAGGCCAATATCCAAGAGGTACACCCAGATGACCTCAAGCACTTCAAACTGCTAAACAAAGCCTCCAGGCCTTGTCCAGTTGCCGAAAGAGGTACACGAAAGAGAACGAGGAAAGACAAATAAACGGGCTTTTCGCAACACAACCTGTGAAAGTGTACGCTCTGTGGCCGGGTTTAAACAGCAGGGCAGACCCACCAAGGCTGGAAACTAAAAGATACTGGAAAGTCATATGGGAGAAGGAGGTCGCACATAACATCACAGCACAATGACTTGTAACACTGAAAGAAGAGCACAGAAACCTCACTGAACAGAACTCAATCACCATAACAGTGGCAGACGTACAGGAAAGAGTTTCAAATATGAAAAATTGGACAGCAACAGGCCGAATTTGGGCCACACCTGCTGGTAAAAGAAAGTCACAGCACTCCATGAGCGCCTAGCAGCACAAATGAACTCTATCTATCTATCTATCTATCTATCTATCTATCTATCTATCTATCTATCTATCTATCTATCTATCTATCTATCTATCTATCTATCTATCTATCTATCTATCTATCTATCTATCTATCTATCTATCTATCTATACCACCTATATATATATATATATATATATATATATATATATATATATATATATATATATATATATATATAGATAGATAGATAGATAGATAGATAGATAGATAGATAGATAGATAGATAGATAGATAGAGTTCATTTGTGCTGCTAGGCGCTCATGGAGTGCTGTGATTTTCTTTAACCAATATATATATATATATATTGTGATGCCACGAGAGGCTGTGTCCTGGAGGGCAAATACATCCCCCTAAGATGGCTCCACCCAGAGAGAGTCTTTGCCCCATCTGGTGGAAAGCAGCAATGAAAACCACACACCTGCAGCTGATCAGGGTGGGATTGGCAGGCAAGGCTCTTAAGGCAGAGAGCCACTGAGTGTGGAGCTTGGGGAAAGACAAGCTCGATTGCTGTGCTCTGTGAATAAGTTGATTGCTGCGTGGAACTCATTGCCAGTTGGGACCACACGACAGGACACTGGATTTGGACGTTGCTAAGGTGGCTAGGCTACATGAGGAGGACGTCAAGAGGGGTGAGGCCTAGAGACTCTTGGAAAAGAACTCCGTCTTCAGTTTTACCTCAGAAGAGACTTTATTTTGATTTAAGTATTGGAAGAGACACTATTCAAACCTTTGTTGCTTGTGAATCCCCCCCTGAAACCTTTGATTATAACCTTTGTTTGTATCCAAACCTGTCGTCCATTGCACTTCTTGTCCTGTCCCGCTGAGAGCCAGCCTCTCATGATATCACTATATATATATATATATATATATATATATGCACACACCTGAACAGAATGAAAGTGAAATATATTGCAATGTGTAAAAGCAATTATCAACATTTATTTTGCTTGCTACCAAAAGGTGATTTCTTCCATGATTCCTAATGATGATTTTGGTGGTTTTGAACCTCTCAGGTTACAGGTAAGAATACATTTTATTGTCATTTTTTTCCAATTTCATGCACTTTCACTACTACTGGCTCTTATCATGTGCTCTCCACAGAAACCTGGTTATTATCAGCCCAAGGTGGATGGTTCACAGTGAGTACTATATTGTCTCAACATAACTTTTGGGACATGTTTCTGTGTTGGCCACATTAGTGTATAAATTGGACATGAATTGATATTCTCTCACTTGCACCCACATGGAATTGAAGTGCAACGCTTTCTGAAACCCAGCAGTTTCTCTTAAATCTATGTCTTCACAAATTGTAATGAAAACAAAATCAAAATGTCGTTATTTTAAATCTTTCTTCCTTATCCTGTGCTCTTAGGATTGTCCCAGCCTGAACAAACACAGGGGTATGCGTAGATGCCCCTAAATGTTGATATGGCACAAAGGCACAATGGAAGTA